>NC_143045.1:40587500-40795000 GCF_057628025.1 Oncorhynchus mykiss
GATTATTAGATACTGTAAAGATTCATCAAGTTTCTCCAAATACAAGCTTGGATAGTCCGTTCAGACCTCCAGCCTGACCCCCTGTCTCTCTACTCTCTCTCCCCTCAGGGCAGCGTCTGTTTGGGGAGAGTATCCTGGGTCTGACCCAGGGCTCGGTGTCTGATCTGCTGGCTCGGCCCAAGCCCTGGCAAAAGCTCAGTCTGAAGGGACGTGAGCCATTCGTCCGCATGCAGTTCTGGCTGCAGGACCCACAGAAAGTGGAGAAACTGATGGACATGAAACGCCTGGAGAAGAAAGGTAATGATCCCTCCCTCTTTGCATTCTGTGTCTCTCACACACAGACCAAACGCACCCCTGTGATGTTAGGACCGATTTATTGACACAGACAATTACGCGCTTTATTGGATGTGACATCAGGTGGCCCTCCAGGGGCCCACTGACAGTTATCATCTTCATCATCATCAATAATCATCAGCAGCAATCGGTGATTACTATAATGTCTCCTCCCCCTGCTTCCTCTGCACTGATCCATTGCTCTACTTCTTCCTGGTTCCATTCACCTGCTGCTTCCTGGTTCCATTCACCTGCTGCTTCCTGGTTCCATTCACCTGCTGCTTCCTGGTTCCATTCACCTGCTGCTTCCTTGTTCCATTTATCCACTGCTTCCTGGTTCCATTCACCTGCTGCTTCCTGGTTCCATTCACCTGCTGCTTCCTTGTTCCATTTATCCACTGCTTCCTGGTTCCATTCACCTGCTGCTTCCTGGTTCTATTCACCTGCTGCTTCCTGGTTCCATTCACCTGCTGCTTCCTGGTTCCATTCACCCGCTGCTTCCTTGTTCCATTTATCCACTGCTTCCTGGTTCCATTCACCCGCTGCTTCCTGGTTCCATTCACCCGCTGCTTCCTGGTTCCATTCACCCGCTGCCTCCTGGTTCCATTCACCTGCTGCTTCCTGGTTCCATTCACCCGCTGCTTCCTGGTTCCATTCACCTGCTGCTTCCTGGTTCCATTCACCCGCTGCTTCCTTGTTCCATTTATCCACTGCTTCCTGGTTCCATTCACCTGCTGCTTCCTGGTTCTATTCACCTGCTGCTTCCTGGTTCTATTCACCTGCTGCTTCCTGGTTCCATTCACCTGCTGCTTCCTGGTTCCATTCACCCGCTGCTTCCTGGTTCCATTCACCCGCTGCCTCCTGGTTCCATTCACCTGCTGCTTCCTGGTTCCATTCACCTGCTGCCTCCTGGTTCCATTCACCTGCTGCTTCCTTGTTCCATTTATCCACTGCTTCCTGGTTCCATTCACCTGCTGCTTCCTGGTTCTATTCACCTGCTGCTTCCTGGTTCCATTCACCTGCTGCTTCCTGGTTCCATTCACCCGCTGCTTCCTTGTTCCATTTATCCACTGCTTCCTGGTTCCATTCACCTGCTGCTTCCTGGTTCCATTCACCCGCTGCTTCCTTGTTCCATTTATCCACTGCTTCCTGGTTCCATTCACCCGCTGCTTCCTGGTTCCATTCACCCGCTGCCTCCTGGTTCCATTCACCTGCTGCTTCCTTGTTCCATTAATCCCCTGCTTCCTGGTTTAATTTATCCCTTGCTTCCTGATTTCATTAAGCCCCTACTTCCTGGTTTCATTCATCCCCTGATTCCTGGTTTCCCCATCGTTTCTCCCTCCCTTGATGTTGCATCCATGAAGTGAACACATAGCAGTTCTACTTCCATAATAACTAAGGGTGTTGACTAAACTTCTCTGCTATCTTCCACCTATCAGGGTAGCATAGACATCAGGGTAGCATAGACATCAGGGTAGGATAGACATCAGGGTGGCATTGACATCAGGGTAGCATAGACATCAGGGTAGCATAGACATCAGGGTAGCATAGACATCAGGGTGGCATTGACATCAGGGTAGAATAGACATCAGGGTAGGATAGACATCAGGGTAAGATAGACATCAGGGTAGGATAAAATCAGGGTAGGTTAGTCATCAGGGCAGGATAGACATCAGGGCAGGATAAGACATCAGGGCAGAATGAACATCAGGGCAGGATAGACATCAGGGTAGGATAGACATCAGGGTAGGATAGACATCAGGGTAGGATAGACATCAGGGTAAGATAGACATCAGGGTAGGATAGACATCAGGGTAAGATACACATCATCACACTGTTCCTGTCCCAGCCATAGAGGTGAGCGTCTACACCACATGTTGGAGCTCACTGAGCGCAGGCAAAAAAGAAAGGGGTGTGACTGTCACCGAAGGTTTAGAATAGAGCAGTCGGGACCAGGCCAATAGCAGAGCTGGGAGGAAAGGCAGAGCGAACCATGAGTTGACCCTTGTGTAGTGTATCACTTAGAGGCTACAGACACGTGTACATGGCCTTTGAAGGCCTGTCATTGGATCAGTGTGTACTGTACTGTAGGAGACTGGGCTCCCGAGTGGCGCAGCGGTCCGAGGCGCTAACAAATCCATGCTGTCATTTACACATTTGTAGCATGTGATGCTTTCAGAGGCTAACACTTTGTTCCTTGTATGGCTAAAGTTAGACATTACCGCCCCCTAGTGGGTGTTGGTACCAGTACACTGTGTTTATCTACCACGATATCTCATCCTCGCCTCTGTCTCCCCCCCTCAGCCTACCTGAAGAGACGTCACAGTTCGCTGAGTGATAGCCGTTCTGTGGACGGTGGCCTGGCAGGACCAGACTATCTTCAGAGCGCCAGCCCCCAGCATCAGCGACGGACTCAGCTGTACCAGAAGAAGGTCCGGGTGGTTCTGGGTCCCGAGGAGAAGGAGGCTCTGAAGAGGGCTTACCAGGAGAAACCCTACCCCTCCCCCAAAACCATTGAGGAGCTGGCCTCCCAGCTCAACCTGAAGACCAGCACGGTCATCAACTGGTTCCACAACTACAGGTCAGTTACTGTGCTACGAGCTTTCTTTAAGCACTTGACAAGGTATGACAGGAACCCATTAGAGTTGGGCGACCGTGATTATCTACCCATGAAACATTGTGATGTACGATGCTATTGCCCTTATTGTTGTAAAAGATCTATAAATACACATTTTCTAACACAACAGTCGGGCTATAACGCAAAATCAATTGCAACTGGACGAAAGATAATGCTGTTAAAACAGAAGATGTGTTGGTGTCTGGGTGTTTAGGTGTCTGGGTGTTTAGGTGTCTGGGTGTGTTGGTGTCTGGGTGTGTTGGTGTCTGGGTGTTTAGGTGTCTGGGTGTTTAGGTGTCTGGGTGTTTAGGTGTCTGGGTGTGTTGGTGTCTGGGTGTGTTGGTGTCTGGGTGTGTTGGTGTCTGGGTGTTTAGGTGTCTGGTTGTGTTGGTGTCTGGGTGTGTTGGTGTCTGGGTGTTTAGGTGTCTGGGTGTTTAGGTGTCTGGGTGTTTAGGTGTCTGGGTGTTTAGGTGTCTGGGTGTTTAGGTGTCTGGGTGTGTTGGTGTCTGGGTGTGTTGGTGTCTGGGTGTTTAGGTGTCTGGGTGTTTAGGTGTCTGGGTGTTTAGGTGTCTGGGTGTGTTGGTGTCTGGGTGTTTAGGTGTCTGGGTGTGTTGGTGTCTGGGTGTTTAGGTGTCTGGGTGTGTTGGTGTCTGGGTGTGTTGGTGTCTGGGTGTTTAGGTGTCTGGGTGTTTAGGTGTCTGGGTGTTTAGGTGTCTGGGTGTTTAGGTGTCTGGGTGTTTAGGTGTATGGGTGTGTTGGTGTCTGGGTGTTTAGGTGTCTGGGTGTGTTGGTGTCTGGGTGTGTTGGTGTCTGGGTGTGTTGGTGTCTGGGTGTGTTGGTGTCTGGGTGTTTAGGTGTCTGGGTGTGTTGGTGTCTGGGTGTGTTGGTGTCTGGGTGTGTTGGTGTCTGGGTGTGTTGGTGTCTGGGTGTGTTGGTGTCTGGGTGTTTAGGTGTCTGGGTGTTTAGGTGTCTGGGTGTTTAGGTGTCTGGGTGTGTTGGTGTCTGGGTGTGTTGGTGTCTGGGTGTTTAGGTGTCTGGGTGTTTAGGTGTCTGGGTGTTTAGGTGTCTGGGTGTCTGGGTGTGTTGGTGTCTGGGTGTGTTGGTGTCTGGGTGTGTTGGTGTCTGGGTGTTTAGGTGTCTGGGTGTTTAGGTGTCTGGGTGTGTTGGTGTCTGGGTGTGTTGGTGTCTGGGTGTGTTGGTGTCTGGTTGTGTTGGTGTCTGGGTGTGTTGGTGTCTGGGTGTTTAGGTGTCTGGGTGTTTAGGTGTCTGGGTGTGTTGGTGTCTGGGTGTGTTGGTGTCTGGTTGTGTTGGTGTCTGGGTGTGTTGGTGTCTGGGTGTGTTGGTGTCTGGGTGTGTTGGTGTCTGGTTGTGTTGGTGTCTGGGTGTGTTGGTGTCTGGGTGTGTTGGTGTCTGGTTGTGTTGGTGTCTGGGTGTGTTGGTGTCTGGGTGTTTAGGTGTCTGGGTGTTTAGGTGTCTGGGTGTGTTGGTGTCTGGGTGTTTAGGTGTCTGGGTGTTTAGGTGTCTGGGTGTGTTGGTGTCTGGGTGTTTAGGTGTCTGGGTGTTTAGGTGTCTGGGTGTTTAGGTGTCTGGGTGTTTAGGTGTCTGGGTGTGTTGGTGTCTGGGTGTGTTGGTGTCTGGGTGTGTTGGTGTCTGGGTGTGTTGGTGTCTGGGTGTGTTGGTGTCTGGGTGTGTTGGTGTCTGGGTGTGTTGGTGTCTGGGTGTGTTGGTGTCTGGGTGTGTTGGTGTCTGGTTGTGTTGGTGTCTGGGTGTGTTGGTGTCTGGGTGTTTAGGTGTCTGGGTGTTTAGGTGTCTGGGTGTGTTGGTGTCTGGGTGTTTAGGTGTCTGGGTGTTTAGGTGTCTGGGTGTGTTGGTGTCTGGGTGTTTAGGTGTCTGGGTGTTTAGGTGTCTGGGTGTTTAGGTGTCTGGGTGTTTAGGTGTCTGGGTGTGTTGGTGTCTGGGTGTGTTGGTGTCTGGGTGTGTTGGTGTCTGGGTGTGTTGGTGTCTGGGTGTGTTGGTGTCTGGGTGTTTAGGTGTCTGGGTGTGTTGGTGTCTGGGTGTGTTGGTGTCTGGGTGTTTAGGTGTCTGGGTGTTTAGGTGTCTGGGTGTTTAGGTGTCTGGGTGTGTTGGTGTCTGGGTGTGTTGGTGTCTGGGTGTGTTGGTGTCTGGGTGTGTTGGTGTCTGGGTGTTTAGGTGTCTGGGTGTTTAGGTGTCTGGGTGTTTAGGTGTCTGGGTGTTTAGGTGTCTGGGTGTTTAGGTGTCTGGGTGTGTTGGTGTCTGGGTGTGTTGGTGTCTGGGTGTTTAGGTGTCTGGGTGTTTAGGTGTCTGGGTGTTTAGGTGTCTGGGTGTTTAGGTGTCTGGGTGTGTTGGTGTCTGGGTGTGTTGGTGTCTGGGTGTGTTGGTGTCTGGGTGTTTAGGTGTCTGGGTGTGTTGGTGTCTGGGTGTGTTGGTGTCTGGGTGTTTAGGTGTCTGGGTGTGTTGGTGTCTGGGTGTTTAGGTGTCTGGGTGTGTTGGTGTCTGGGTGTTTGGGTGTTTAGGTGTCTGGGTGTGTTGGTGTCTGGGTGTGTTGGTGTCTGGGTGTTTAGGTGTCTGGGTGTTTAGGTGTCTGGGTGTGTTGGTGTCTGGGTGTGTTGGTGTCTGGGTGTGTTGGTGTCTGGGTGTTTAGGTGTCTGGGTGTTTAGGTGTCTGGGTGTTTAGGTGTCTGGGTGTTTAGGTATCTGGGTGTGTTGGTGTCTGGGTGTGTTGGTGTCTGGGTGTTTAGGTGTCTGGGTGTTTAGGTGTCTGGGTGTGTTGGTGTCTGGGTGTGTTGGTGTCTGGGTGTGTTGGTGTCTGGGTGTTTAGGTGTCTGGGTGTTTAGGTGTCTGGGTGTGTTGGTGTCTGGGTGTGTTGGTGTCTGGGTGTGTTGGTGTCTGGGTGTCTGGGTGTTTAGGTGTCTGGGTGTGTTGGTGTCTGGGTGTGTTGGTGTCTGGGTGTGTTGGTGTCTGGGTGTTTAGGTGTCTGGGTGTTTAGGTGTCTGGGTGTTTAGGTGTCTGGGTGTGTTGGTGTCTGGGTGTTTAGGTGTCTGGGTGTTTAGGTGTCTGGGTGTTTAGGTGTCTGGGTGTGTTGGTGTCTGGGTGTGTTGGTGTCTGGGTGTGTTGGTGTCTGGGTGTTTAGGTGTCTGGGTGTTTAGGTGTCTGGGTGTTTAGGTGTCTGGGTGTGTTGGTGTCTGGGTGTTTAGGTGTCTGGGTGTTTAGGTGTCTGGGTGTTTAGGTGTCTGGGTGTGTTGGTGTCTGGGTGTGTTGGTGTGTTGGTGTCTGGGTGTTTAGGTGTCTGGGTGTGTTGGTGTCTGGGTGTTTAGGTGTCTGGGTGTTTAGGTGTCTGGGTGTGTTGGTGTCTGGGTGTTTAGGTGTCTGGGTGTGTTGGTGTCTGGGTGTTTAGGTGTCTGGGTGTTTAGGTGTCTGGGTATCTGGGTGTTTGGGTGTTTAGGTGTATGGGTGTGTTGGTGTCTGGGTGTTTAGGTGTCTGGGTGTTTAGGTGTCTGGGTGTGTTGGTGTCTGGTTGTGTTGGTGTCTGGGTGTGTGGGTGTCTGGGTGTGTTGGTGTCTGGGTGTTTAGGTGTCTGGGTGTTTAGGTGTCTGGGTGTGTTGGTGTCTGGGTGTTTAGGTGTCTGGGTGTGTTGGTGTCTGGGTGTTTAGGTGTCTGGGTGTTTAGGTGTCTGGGTATCTGGGTGTGTTGGTGTCTGGGTGTTTAGGTGTCTAGGTGTGTGGGTGTGTGTGGGTGTTTAGGTCTAGGTGTGTGGGTGTCGAGCTGTGTGGCTGTGTGGGTGTCTGGCTTTGTGTGTGTGTGTGTATTCTGTCTCTGTCATGGGCTGGATAGAAGCAGTCTTCCGTCTTACCTCATAAAACTATAGAAAAACGAACATTATGAAGCAGTCTACCGTCTTACCTCATAAAACTATAGAAAAACGAACATATTTAAGCAGTTATTGATGACAACAGCCTCGTCCTTTAGGCTTTAAACTGTCATTCTTGGTATATTTAAAAATAAAAAGTCACAACAACCTTAGGACAACAACTTCATAGGCTAGAATGTTTGAAGAAATAAGCTGCCATTCATAGCCTCAGTTTAGATTTAAGCTTGTATGATAGGCCAGTGGAAGGAACGAGGACGTGTTATTGGTCGTTTGGTTTTCAACTTCACATGGAGGGGGTTATTTCTTGTTGCCGTGCCACATGGTAACTTGATTAAACTGGTCATTCAATGTTTCTATTGGCTGTTGATATGTTTTGTTCCGTCTCATCATTAGTCCTCTGGCTACTGTACGTTTTGGTTTTTAGGTTTGTTACAATAACTTTGTGATGGACCACGGTTACATTCCATGTTTGATTAGGAGAAAACCATGACTTCAACTATGACACTTAGCCTTCAGTCATATTCATAATCTATCCAATGGAGAGAGAGAGAGGGAAATATAGGCTTTTAAACAGTTAGACACAATATAGTTAAGGAGTGTCTGTTTATTAAAAAAAAATATATATATATATATGGTTATAGTCTGACGGAGAGAAAAAATATTTTATTTCTGGACATTTTGCGCTGCTTTGGTTGAATTCTCTGCTCCTACATTAATTTCTTGTTTTCTGTATATAGCGTATTGATTGAAATAGGCGATAGCCAATAGGAATAGGCTAATTACTGCTGTGAACAGGGTTTTGTACCGCACAACGCCGGTCAAGTTCAAATAAGCTAAACCATAGTCTGTCACATCGTGATGTCTTCACCAACGACGACATCATCGTAATATCGCCCAACCTAGTCTTTAACCCCCCCTGCTCTCCGTCCCTCCCCAGGTCTCGTATCCGCCGGGAGCTCTTCATAGATCTAGTCTTTAACCCCCCTGCTCTCCATCCCTCCCCAGGTCTCGTATCTGCATGGAGCTCTTCATAGATCTAGTCTTTAACCCCCCCTGCTCTCCGTCCCTCCCCAGGTCTCGTATCCGCAGGGAGCTCTTCATAGATCTAGTCTTTAACCCCCCCTGCTCTCCGTCCCTCCCCAGGTCTCGTATCCGCAGGGAGCTCTTCATAGATCTAGTCTTTAACCCCCCCTGCTCTCCGTCCCTCCCCAGGTCTCGTATCCGCCGGGAGCTCTTCATAGATCTAGTCTTTAACCCCCCTGCTCTCCATCCCTCCCCAGGTCTCGTATCTGCATGGAGCTCTTCATAGATCTAGTCTTTAACCCCCCTGCTCTCCGTCCCTCCCCAGGTCTCGTATCCGCAGGGAGCTCTTCATAGATCTAGTCTTTAACCCCCTGCTCTCCGTCCCTCCCCAGGTCTCGTATCCGCAGGGAGCTCTTCATAGATCTAGTCTTTAACCCCCCTGCTCTCCGTCCCTCCCCAGGTCTCGTATCCGCCGGGAGCTCTTCATAGATCTAGTCTTTAACCCCCCTGCTCTCCGTCCCTCCCCAGGTCTCGTATCCGCAGGGAGCTCTTCATAGATCTAGTCTTTAACCCCCCTGCTCTCCGTCCCTCCCCAGGTCTCGTATCCGCAGGGAGCTCTTCATAGATCTAGTCTTTAACCCCCTGCTCTCCGTCCCTCCCCAGGTCTCGTATCCGCAGGGAACTCTTCATAGATCTAGTCTTTAACCCCCCTGCTCTCCGTCCCTCCCCAGGTCTCGTATCCGCAGGGAGCTCTTCATAGATCTTTAACCCCCTGCTCTCCGTCCCTCCCCAGGTCTCGTATCCGCCGGGAGCTCTTCATAGAGGAGATTCAGGCTGCAGGGTCAGCGGCAGCAGCTAAAGCAGGGGAGGGGGACAGCTGTGACGGGACTGAGTCAGACAGCACCGTGGAGGGGCACCACGGGAGGCACAGAGGAGCCCCTGATAACATGGAGGTCAGGGTTGAAGCCGGGGTGTCAGGTGGATCCCCTGCCCAGAGAAACTGCACTACCTCAGGCTCGGTCGGGCCGGTCTCCAGCAGCAACAGCAACCTCTTCAGTCTACCTGAGGCAGGTCTCTCTCGCTCAGCCCCTTCCAGTCACACCTCAACCCCGGCTAGGAACCACAGGGACAATACCCTGCGCAGGAAGAAAGCTGCCAACCTCGACAATATCATCCACAGACTGGAGAAGGCTGCCGGCAAGGAAGACCCGTCTGAGTGGGAGTTCTGAACCTCCCCCCACATCCCTTTCTCGTGACCTCACAACCTCTGCCCTCTGACTGTCCCCCTGGTCTTCTCCTATTGGACAGAAGAGGGCACAGCCAAAGCCAAGCTCATTGGCCATTTTTATACACAGTCTCTTTCCTGGGAGAAAGGAGAGAAGTGGTTGCCAAACCAAGATATAGAAGAAGATATAATGAACACTTGGAAGACAAAAATGAGGGAATCTCAGGCTCTCTGAATACTGAGTTTCTTTTTCTTTCTTACGGAGAATCACTTAGTCGCCCTGCTGGCCACAGGGCTTACTGTACCCCCAAACACCACCAATTACTGTCAGGTACCCCCAAACACCACCAATTACTGGCAGGTACCCCCAAACACCACCAATTACTGGCAGGTACCCCCAAACACCACCAATTACTGGCAGGTACCCCCAAACACCACCAATTACTGGCAGGTACTGTACCCCCAAACACCACCAATTACTGGCAGGTACTGTACCCCCAAACACCACCAATTACTGGCAGGTACTGTACCCCCAAACACCACCAATTACTGGCAGGTACTGTACCCCCAACACCACCAATTACTGGCAGGTACTGTACCCCCAAACACCACCAATTACTGGCAGGTACTGTACCCCCAAACACCACCAATTACTGGCAGGTACCCCCAAACACCACCAATTACTGGCAGGTACCCCCAAACACCACCAATTACTGGCAGGTACCCCCAAACACCACCAATTACTGGCAGGTACTGTACCCCCAAACACCACCAATTACTGGCAGGTACTGTACCACCAAACACCACCAATTACTGGCAGGTACTGTACCCCCAAACACCACCAATTACTGGCAGGTACTGTACCACCAAACACCACCAATTACTGGCAGGTACTGTACCCCCAAACACCACCAATTACTGGCAGGTACTGTACCCCCAAACACCACCAATTACTGGAAGGTACTGTACCCCCAAACACCACCAATTACTGGCAGGTACTGTACCCCCAAACACCACCAATTACTGGCAGGTACCACCAAACACCACCAATTACTGGCAGGTACCTCCAAACACCACCAATTACTGGCAGGTACCCCAAACACAGCCAATTACTGGCGAATGCACCACAGACAGACAGATCTGACCTGGGGTTTCTCCCAGAGCTGGACCAGGGGCTTTTTAAAGGATGGACACTCACAGGAGGAGAATGTTTAACGTGTTAGTTTAGAAGATAAACATCAGTGTCCTGTCCTCCTCACACAGTGACCTCACACAGGGTGTCCAGACTCCTCTCTTCCCACACTGTCCTGTGACTGTTACAAACCTTTTGCCTTTTTCTCTTCTCTACTGGTGTGTGTTCTTGTAAGAGCAGCTTGACTTTTTAACCTTGTTACATCGCGTGTGTGTGTGTGTGTGTGTGTGTGTGTGTGTGTGTGGAGCAAGATGATTCAGCTGAAGAGAACAATCAAACCTAAAAAAAAAAAAATAATTAAAGGCCAAGTTTTCATAGTTACTGAGGGAAGAATGACCTTTGACCCCTGTGTGGTCCTGCTAGCAGCCATGTGATGGTGCCTGGCCGGCGGGATCTCTGGTGTACCACTCAACTGAAGAGGAACCACCTTTTTTTCTTCCCCTAGTGTCCTACAACAAAGTTGTTGTTTTTTATATATATACATATATAGCGATGTGGTTGCCGTTAAGAGATTGCAAGGTAGAGAAGAGTTACTGTTTCTACTTCCAAATGAAACATGTTTAACTCACGGTTAAAAGTTTATAGTTTATGATGAAATTACACGGTAGTTAACGTAGTGATATGTTGTCATTTGTTCTGAGTAAGTAAGTGTACACATCACAGTTTAACCAACCTACTCTGACCTATTGTGTGTCTGTCAATGTTTTCCTCACAAAACAGTTTGGGACTTCATGCAGGGGCTTTTACTAAAGCCCTGCTCCAGCCCCTACTCCGTACCGGACTCTAATCCTTACCGGACTCTAATCCTTACCGGACTCTAATCCTTACCGGACTCTACTCCATACCGGATCCTACTCCATACCGGACTCTACTCCATACCAGCCCCTACTCCATACCGGCCCCTACTCCGTACCAGACCCTACTACATACCAGACCCTACTCCATACCAGACTCTACTCCATACCGGATCCTACTCCGTACCGGACTCTACTCCATACCAGACCCTACTCCATACCGGACCCTACTCCATACCGGATCCTACTCCGTACCGGACTCTACTCCATACCGGCCCCTACTCCGTACCAGACCCTACTCCATACCGGATCCTACTCCGTACCGGACTCTACTCCGTACCGGACTCTACTCCATACCGGATCCTACTCCATACCGGACTCTACTCCATACCGGATCCTACTCCGTACCGGACCCTACTCCATACCGGATCCTACTCCATACCAGACTCTACTCCATACCGGACTCTACTCCATACCGGACTCTACTCCATACCAGACTCTACTCCATACCGGACTCTACTCCATACCGGATCCTACTCCGTACCGGACTCTACTCCATACCGGACTCTACTCCATACCAGACTCTACTCCATACCGGACTCTACTCCATACCGGATCCTACTCCATACCGGACTCTACTCCATACCGGCCCCTACTCCATACCGGACTCTACTCCATACCGGCCCCTACTCCATACCGGATCCTACTCCATACCGAACTCTACTCCATACCAGCCCCTACTCCATACCAGACTCTACTCCATACCAGACCCTACTCCGTACCAGCCCCTACTCCATACCGGACTCTACTCCGTACCGGACTCTACTCCGTACCGGACTCTACTCCGTACCGGACTCTACTCCGTACCGGACCCTACTCCGTACCGGACCCTACTACATACCAGCCCCTACTACATACCGGACTCTACTCCGTACCGGACCCTACTCCGTACCGGACCCTACTCCATACCGGACCCTACTCCGTACCGGACTACTCCATACCGGACCCTACTCCGTACCGGACTACTCCATACCGGACCCTACTCCGTACCGGACCCTACTCCGTACCGGACTCTACTCCGTACCGGACCCTACTCCGTACCGGACTACTCCATACCGGACTCTACTCCGTACCGGACCCTACTCCGTACCGGACCCTACTCCATACCGGACCCTACTCCGTACTGGACTACTCCATACCGGACTCTACTCCGTACCGGACCCTACTCCGTACCGGACCCTACTACATACCAGCCCCTACTCCATACCGGACTCTACTCCGTACCGGACCCTACTCCATACCGGATCCTACTCCGTACCGGACTCTACTCCGTACCAGCCCCTACTCCGTACCAGACCCTACTACATACCAGCCCCTACTACATACCAGACTCTACTCCGTACCAGACGTACAAAACTCCCTCTCTCCCTTACCCCTCCCTCTCTCCTTCCTTCCCTCCCTCTCTCCCTTCCTTCCCTCCCTCTCTACCTTCCTTCCTTCCCTCCCTCTCTCCCTTCCTTCCTTCACTCCCTCTCTCCTTCCTTCCTTCCCTCTCTCTCTCCCTCTCCTTCTCTCCCACCCCCTCCTTCTCTCTCTCTCTTCTCCCTCCCTTATCCCTCCTAAACAGCCTCTCTCTGTCCCTGTCAGCCCACTGTCTCCCCATGCTGTGTGTGTCAGTGTGTTTTATTGTTCTGACTGGGGTCGTTTCTCGTACTTAAGAGTGCACAACTGCCACCCACCCTTTCTATTATAAGCTGTTGTTTTATGGGTAATAATAATAATGATAAGGCTCATTATGAAGTTATGTGATATTATTATTATTATTTTACTGTAGACTCTTTGTATGGTCATATCGTACGTATAGTTAGATTTTTATTCAACTTATTTATCGGTGCTGAGTTTTTCACTTGTCTTATTATTGGATGTTTTTATTGCGTAAGGGGTTTACCCGAGGGCAAGACATTTATTTTTATTTTTTAATTTTTACTGATAGACTGCCGGCAGTATTGGGTAATATTTACAAGATGTAAGTTAGTTCTCATGTGTTTGTATATTGATGAATTCTGAAGGGTTTTTTTTTTTTGGGAAGTGTCAGTTTATATTTGTTTTTAAAAGAAATGTCATCTACGGTACATGTTCAGAGGCATCAACCGTTTCCCTGACAACGCTCATGCTCTTTATCGTTGAGTCAAACGATACATCTAGAAGACAAGGTCGGAGTATCTCTTAGCATTCTAGATCACAGAATATCTCCTAGATTACAGAGTATCTCCTAGATCACAGAATATCTCCTAGATCACAGAATATCTCCTAGATTACAGAGTATCTCCTAGATTGCAGAGTATCTCCTAGATCACAGAATATCTCCTAGATTACAGAATATCTCCTAGATCACAGAATATCTCCTAGATTACAGAGTATCTCCTATATCACATAATATTTCCTAGATCACAGAATATCTCCAATATCACAGAATATTTCCCAGATTACAGAGTATCTCCTAGATTACAGAGTATCTCCTATATCACAGAATATCACTAGATCACAGAGTATCTCCTAGATTAGAGTATGTCTTATATCACAGAATATCACTAGATCACAGAATATCTCCTAGATTACAGAATATTTCCTAGATTACAGAGTATCTCCTAGATTACAGAGTATCTCCTAGATTACAGAGTATCTCCTAGATTACAGAGTATCTCCTAGATCACAGAATATCTACGAGCTCTATCTCCTAGATCACAGAATATCTCCTAGATCACATACAGTTCAAGTCAGAAGTTTACATACACTTAGGTTGGAGTCATTAAAACTTGTTTTTCAACCACTCCACAAATTTTTTGTTAACAAACTATAGTTTTGGTGAGTTGGTTAAGACATCTACATTGTGCATGACACAAGTCATCTTTCCAACAATTGTTTACAGACACATTATTTCACTTATTATTCACTGTATCACAATTCCAGTAGGTCAGAAGTTTACATACACTAAGTTGACTGTGCCTTTAAACAGCTTGGAAAATTCCAGAAAATGTCATGGCTTTAGAAGCTTCTGATAGGCTAATTGACATCATTTGAGTCAATTGGAGGTGTACCTGTGGATGTATTTCAAGGCCTTCAAACTCAGTGCATCTTTGCTTGACATCATGGGAAAATCAAAGAAATCAGCCAAGACCTCAGAATATAAATTGTAGACCTCCACAAGTCTGGTTCATCCTTGGGAGCAATTTCCAAACGCCTGAAGGTACCACGTTCATCTGTACAAACAATAGTACGCAAGTATAAACACCATGAGACCACGCAGCAGTCATACTGCTCAGGAAGGAGACGCGTCCTGTATTCTAGAGATGAACGTACTTTTGTGCAAAAAGTGCAAATCAATCCCAGAACAACAGCAAAGGACCTTGTGAAGATGCTGGAGGAAACGGGTACAAAAGTATCTATATCCACAGTAAAACGAGTCCTATATCAACATATCCTGAAAGGCCGCTCAGCAAGGAAGAAGCCACTGCTCCAAAACCGCCATTAAAAAGCCAGACTACGGTTTGCAACTGCACATGGGGACAAAGAAACTTACTTTTTGGAGAAATTACCTCTGGTCTGAAGAAACGAAAGTAGAACTGTTTGGCCATAATGACCATCGTTATGTTTGGAGGAAAAAGTGGGAGGCTTCCAAGCCGAAGACCACCATCCCAACCGTGAAGCTCGGGGGTGGCAGCATCATGTTGTGGGGGTGCTTTGCTGCACGAGGGACTGGTGCACTTCACAAAATAGATGGCATCATGAGGATGGAAAATTATGTGGACATATTGAAGCAACATCTCAAGACATCAGTCAGGAAGTTAAAGCTTGGTCGCAAATGAGTCTTCCAAATGGACAATGATCCCAAGCATACTTCTAAAGTTGTGGCAAAATGGCTTAAGGACAACAAAGTCAATGTATTGGAGTGGCCCTCACAAAGCCCTGACCTCAATCGTATAGAACATTTGTGGGCAGAACTGAAAAAGCGTGTGCGAGCAAGGAGGACTACTAACCTGACTCAGTTACACCAGCTCTGTCAGGAGGAATGGGCCAAAATTCACCCAACTTATTTTGGGAAGCTTGTGTAAGGCTACCCAAAACGTTTGACCCAAGTTAAGCAATTTAAAGGCAATGCTACCAAATACTAATTGAGTGTATGTAAACTTCTGACCCATTGGGAATGTGATGAAAGAAATCAAATCTGAAATCAATCATTCTCTACTATTATTCTGACATTTCATATTCCTAAAATAAAGTGGTGATCCTAACTGACCTAAGACTAGGATTAAATGTCAGGATTTGTGGAAAAACTGAGTTTAAATGTAGTTGGCTAAGGTGTATGTAAACTTCCGACTTCAACTGTAATATCTACTAGCACTATCTCCCAGATCACAGAATATCTAAATCTCTCCATGTCTCCTCTCATGCTGTCTTCAGGGTATACATTACCCTTCACAGGCTGCACATGCACTGTTACTGTCTGAAAAATCTCTGAGGTCATGCAGGCAGCCTTGATGTACAGTAGGTTTGTTTTTAGAAGAATCACAGTACCCTGTTGCTGCTGTTTCCTTTTCCTGTTAGTCGCTATGGTTTTGTCAAAATGGTGTCTGGTAATATCATATAAACCCAATGAAAACTAGTCTTGTCTGATCCCAGCCCAGGGGAATCATCTCTGCCAAATTGAGATTTAAAGAGTATATATTTAAGGAAATATGGTATTCTCTATTTATAGACTTGTGTCTTTCGGTGTCTGTTATGTTGTCTGCCCGATACGTTACAGACTCTGTGGCCTCGCCAAGCTCCAAAGCATTATCCATCATAACACTGTTATTGATTGATCAGATACTGTAATACTGTTGTTATGCAGTGGTAGAAACAGCCCGTATCCGTAGCAACCATAACAGGCCTATCCATACATACACCAAGCACTTACTGTGAGTTGGGGGGACGGGGGGGGGGGGGGGGGGGCTGCTAAGCAAACCCCTCCTCTTCAGCTCAGCACTCCAAGGAACTCTGGGAAATGTATGCCTTTTCACCCGTGGTTCCAAACCAAGCACAGGCTCTTTACTCAGGACCTGCAGCTCAGCACAACACTGCTTCTTTATACTGTTGTATGGGTGACCACACCTGGTGACCACACCTGGTGACAGTGACCACACCTGGTGACCACACCTGGTGACAGTGACCACACCTGGTGACAGTGACCACACCTGGTGACAGTGACCACACCTGGTGACAGTGACCACACCTGGTGCACTTAGCCAGCAGCACCCAGGGGACTCGGTTCTAAACCAAAGCCCTTCAACATGCTGGGCTGTGTGGTCTCCTTAGCCAAATCTCATTAAAGAATTTCAGGACTTCTCTCTCCATTGGTTCTAAACCAAAAGCATTACCAGAGTTCTAAGTCCATCCCATTAGATATATAAAAAATCTGTAATACTGTACAATGGTATTCCCTACATGTCTGCATCTTATTACAATGGCCTGTAGGTCTACTCTCCTGACTATCTATGGCCTGTAGGTCTACTCTCCTGACTATCTATGGCCTGTAGGTCTACTCTCCTGACTATCTATGGCCTGTAGGTCTACTCTCCTGACTATCTATGGCCTGTAGGTCTACTCTCCTGACTATCTATGGCCTGTAAGTCTACTACCCTGACTATCAATGGCCTGTAGGTCTACTCTCCTGACTATCTATGGCCTGTAGGTCTACTCTCCTGACTATCTATGGCCTGTAGGTCTACTCTCCTGACTATCTATGGCCTGTAGGTCTACTCTCCTGACTATCTATGGCCTGTAGGTCTACTCTCCTGACTATCTATGGCCTGTAGGTCTACTCTCCTGACTATCTATGGCCTGTAAGTCTACTACCCTGACTATCAATGGCCTGTAGGTCTACTACCCTGACTATCTATGGCCTGTAGGTCTACTCTCTTTAAAGAATTTCAGGTCTTCTCTCTCCATTGGTTCTAAACCAAAACCCTTCAGCATGCTGGGCCGTGTGGTCTCTTTAGCCATATTCTGATCTGAAAGACTCGTTATTCAATAGTCTTTTCTATCGCCACGGAAACCAAATGGGTGCTGAAACGCGTAGTGATGTGAGACTCTAGGGTGCCGTCTGTGTCAGGTCAGAGGTCAGTATGATGTAGTCAGGGGTTTGACTGTTGGACTGGCTACACTTCCCCGTGCCAGACTGCCATTACAGAGACTTACCCAGCTGCTTTCCAATTGGTTCCCTAGACACTGACCTCTCCTCATCCCCTACACTGACCTCTCCTCATCCCCTACACTGACCTCTCCTCATCCCCTACACTGACCTCTCCTCATCCCCTTACCAATGGACTGGTCTCGCTCTAATCATTTTTCATAGACAATAGAACAAGTAGAGGGACCGAATTGAATAATCGTCTTCATATTTTGGTGCCTTAGATTTATTTACGTTCTCATCACCTTATTTTTGCTGTCAAAATGTTTTTAAAAAATGTGCCAAGTTTGGTAGAATTCAGTAGATTCTGTAGAGGAGGTGTTGATGTGCATGTTTTAGATGGGGTTATTCACACACAACCGTTTCCTCTAGGATAGGGGTGTCTGACTCATTCCGTGGAGGACCTAGTGTCTGCTTGTTTTTTTTAACCTTTTCAGTTAAGACCTAGACAACCAGGTGAGGGGAGTTCCTTACTAATTAGTGACCTTTAATTCATCGATTAAGCACAAGGGAGGAGGGGAGGAGGGAGGGGGAGGGGGGGGGGGGAGACCCACAGATGCTCCGCCCCTTCCGTGGAATGAGTTTTACTCTTGTGTTCTAGGAGATTTTAGCGTGGAAAACAAAGTCAAGTTTCCAGATATATACTGTAAGAGGTTCTACCTGTAGCTTAGTGGAAGTAAAGAAGGAAACCAACACGACCGCGCCCTAGTCTGATGGAAAGGTTGTCAGTTGTCTTGTCTGTAAATGTTCAATACTCTCATCTGGCTTTACAACCAAACAGTTTGATGTTTTTGCTTAATTTGATGTGTGTGAGGGGGGGGGGGGGGGGCTTGGGTGAGGGTTGGGGGCTGGGGGGGGGGGGGGGGGGGTGATCGACAACTTTTCACCCAGATATTTTTCTATAAATCTAAATCCGATGATTCTATACACTGTACAGATGCTGTATATCATATCAAGTCTCCTGAATTTGTAAAGCATTATTATCGTCCGCTCTATTGAAGTAGTTAGTTAGTGGTCTGTGGTTGTGGATGAGGTCTGGACCACAACACTGGGCTTCCATATCAGGACTAAGAGGAATGGAGAAGACGAAGAAGGAAAATACTGTGTTTTCTAATACTTTTTAAAGAGAGATGTTATTGAAGTGGATTTTTTTTTTACTGTAAGATGAAAATTACTTTTAGATATCACTGGTATTCACAGCACACACTCCTCTTTCTCTCACACACAGCACACACAGCACACAGCACACACAGCACACAACACACAGCACACACAGCACACACAGCACACACAGCACACACAGCACACACAGCACACACAGCACAATACATGTTACACTGGAGAGTCTGTATAATGTTAATCGGGCCCCTGTCTGTGTCCCTCGTGGAACTCTCCTTTTTCAGGCTGTTAGTTGATGCACACACCCCTCATATATATATATATATATATATATATATATATATATATATATATATATATATATATATATATATATATAAATAAGTACTTGAACATAATAATTTTCTTTCTGCCTTGTTTGTCTCTACTGGTTCTGCTCTGTCCGTAGCTAGATGAGGAGACTGTGTAGAATTTGCCCAGTTAGTACAAGGCACTGGACCAGGGTTGGGGTCAATTTCTGCCAAATTCAGTAAGTAAACCCAAAAAGTCATAAATGTTCCTAATTGGAAAAACATTGAAGAGAATTTAATTATTCGTTTGACTCCAACCCTGCACTTCCTTTTCAATAAAGTCGTCTTTTCTGTCCGGTCATTGGCTGGCTACTTGTGGTTCGGACAATGGATTTTCATAATGAGATTACCAAGTCAACTTCAACTTTTCCTGTTTCTTTCGGGTTTTTATTTCTGACCAGGTCACACTAATGGGTCTCTGTTATGGAGAAGGGGGGGGGGGGAAGCAGTTGTAGACAGAGATTAAAGTATTTTACAAATTAAAATCACTACAAAATAAGTATGGTTTTGTTTCACTGCACAAAATCCACATATTTATAAAAAATTTTTTTTTTAAATGTATCCGTTATTTTACCAGGTTTAGTTGACTGTGAACACGTTCTCATTTGCAGCAACGACCTGGGGAATAGTTACAGGGGAGAGGAGGAGGGGGATGAATGAGACCATTTGTAAACTGGGGATGATTAGGTGACCGTGATGGTATCGTTCACAAGCTAACAATACACTTTTTTTTATTTAATATTCTTATAAATATGATATCAGCCATTAAGATGAAATGAACTTTTGTTGAAAAACTCCTTTACAACCCTTTACCCAGAGTGCTTTGTAAACCAAAATGTGAGGAGATTCATCCTTACCTCTTGAACCAATCATTTGTGTGTCATTTATTCATTTCAATCGACAACAATTTGTTGTCTTGAAGTCTTCTCACCTTTTATCCCAAGTCACTTGTTCGTGTTTCAGTGTGTTGTTGTTGTTGTTGTTTAGGGGGATGGTTAGGAGATCGATTGTTTACCCTAGCTAGCACTTGGTTGGTCCAGACATGTTCTGAACCTGCTTTTTCATTGGCCGTGCCTCCGTTTTGCTTTTTTTCCCCTTTGAGGATTTCTGTTCTCCATTTTGTTTTCTTCTGTCTTGTCACGTTGTCTGTAAGACGGTCCCTCACACAACACGGAGAAGCAATATCACTGTAATGAACAATGTAGTGTTGTTATTAAAATGATCTATATGATTGTTCTCCTGCACCCTAGGTGTGATAATTGAAGTAAATCTCTTTTATACAAACACACATCTGTTGTATTGTGTCTATTCTTTGTTTGTGAGGATGTTTATTTTTGAGAATTCCTTATCATCATCTCCTTCCCTATTGAAGGATGCCATGATACCCTGCAATAACGTTGTTGACCCCATTTCCCTCATCTTTTAACTTGGGTTGGCAGCTAACCTAGTGGTTAAGAGCCTTGGGCCAGTAACACAAAAGGTTGCTGGTTCGAATCCCAGAGCCGACTAAGTGGAAAAATATGCAGCTGTGCCCTCGAGCAAGGCACTTAACGCTAATTGAAAGTCGCTCCAGGTAATCTACTAAATGACAACAAATAATAACTGACCTGCCAGTAAAGCAGCAACAATCTGAGGGAGGGAGGGAGGGAGGGATGGAGACACAGAGAGAGAGAGAGAGAGAGAGAGACACACACACAGAAAGAGAGAGACACACACGCAGATAGAGAGAGACACACACACACACGCAGAGAGAGAGAGACACACACAGAAAGAGAGAGACACACAGAGAGAGAGTGAGACACACACACACAGAGAGTGAGACACACACACACAGAGAGAGTGAGACACACACAGAGAGAGAGACACACAGAGAGAGAGAGAGTCACACACACAGAAAGAGAGAGACACACAGAGAGAGAGAGAGAGAGAGAGAGACACAGAAAGAGAGAGACACACAGAGAGAGTGAGACACACACATAGAGAGAGTGAGACACACAGAAAGAGAGAGAGAGACACACACACAGAGAGAGAGAGACACAGAGCGACAGACAGAGAGATAGAGACACAGACAGAGAGAGAGAGACACAGACAGAGAGAGACACAGACAGACAGAGAGAGACACAGACAGAGACAGAGACACAGAGAGAGAGAGACACAAAGAGAGAGAGAGACACAGACAGAGAGAGACACAGACAGACAGACAGAGAGAGGGAGAGAGAGAGACAGACAGAGAGATAGAGACACAGACAGAGAGAGAGAGACACAGACCGAGAGAGACACAGGTACGATGGTAGCTGTCCTTTCAACACCACGAGCCTGTAACCTTTGATGTGCCACTGTTGTTGTCGCTATCGGTGATAGTGGTGTTGGCTACCACACGTTGTGTGAACAGTGCGTTATTGTATGCTATGTGTCATGTTGTCCATGCAGGTTTTTGTCTCTGTGTGTTTGTCAGCCCGAAGCGAGGCCAGGTTTGTTTTCATTCATTCTTAATGTCATCACAATGTATCTCTCCTTATTCACTACAACTATGATGGTCCGACAACAGAATATATCATGTCGAACTCATTAAGTGTGATGTTTTCTGTAGAAAAAGAACAACAACTTATTGGAAGATTTCTGGTCCCTCTGAAGGGACCCTCTGAAGGGACCCTCTGAAGCGACACTGCTAGGTAGAATGTCTCGTGGATTGATGGAGACCCATGGCTGTTTACGTAAACCAGTAAGTGACTTGCCTGGGGAGCGAACAATCGACGTGCTAAGTAGGACTGGAAGTCGTCGTGTGTTGTATCCGTGTGCACTGGCGGTGGTCTGTGATGTCGTGTGTTTGACCGGCTGTCCTCTGTGTCCTTTCCTCTGTAGGACGCTACGCAGACCTGCAGCTGGAGTTCTCGTCTGCGGTCCGGACCAGCGCCGAGCAGAGAGCGCTCATCCTCAAACTGGAACACGACCTGAGCAGCATCCAGACCATGTCCTCCATGTTACGCCCTGATGCTGACGTTAGTCCTTCACCTCCCTGACCCTTCACCTCTCTGACCCTTCACCTCCCTGACCCTTCACCTCTCTGACCCTTCACCTCTCTGACCCTTCACCTCTCTGACCATTCACCTCCCTGACTCTTCACCTCTCTGACCCTTCACCTCCCTGACCCTTCACCTCGCTGACCCTTCACCTCTGACCCTTCACCTCTCTGACCCTTCACCTCCCTGACCCTTCAACTCTCTGACCCTTCACCTCTCTGACCCTTCACCTCTGACCCTTCACCTCCCTAACCCTTCACCTCTCTGACCCTTCACCTCCCTGACCCTTCACCTCTGACCCTTCACCTCCCTGACCCTTCACCTCCCTGACCCTTCACCTCTCTGACCCTTCACCTCCCTGACCCTTCACCTCTCTGACCCTTCACCTCTCTGACCCTTCACCTCCCTGACCCTTCACCTCTCTGACCCTTCACCTCTGACCCTTCACCTCCCTGACCCTTCACCTCTCTGACCCTTCACCTCTCTGACCCTTCACCTCTGACCCTTCACCTCCCTGACCCTTCACCTCTCTGACCCTTCACCTCCCTGACCCTTCACCTCTGACCCTTCACCTCTCTGACCCTTCACCTCCCTGACCCTTCACCTCTCTGACCCTTCACCTCTGACAGCTTAACCTCTCTGACCAGTAGTGGTCTGAGGCAACACACTAAATGTATTGGGTAAAGTGTTATGAAATGTATTATCACGTCATATTTTAAACTGTATATAACTGTTGCTGGACCCCAGGAAGAGTAGCTGCTGCCTTGGCAGGAACTAATGGGGATCCCTAATAAACCCCAGGAAGAGTAGCTGCTGCCTTGGCAGGAACTAATGGGGATCCCTAATAAACCCCAGGAAGAGTAGCTGCTGCCTTGGCAGGAACTAATGGGGATCCATAATAAACCCCAGGAAGAGTAGCTGCTGCCTTGGCAGGAACTAATGGGGATCCATAATAAACCCCAGGAAGAGTAGCTGCTGCCTCGGCAGGAACTAATGGGGATCCATAATAAACCCCAGGAAGAGTAGCTGCTGCCTTGGCAGGAACTAATGGGGATCCATAATAAACCCCAGGAAGAGTAGCTGCTGCCTTGGCAGGAACTAATGGGGATCCATAATAAACCCCAGGAAGAGAAGCTGCTGCCTTGGCAGGAACTAATGGGGATCCATAATAAACCCCAGGAAGAGTAGCTGCTGCCTTGACAGGAACTAATGGGGATCCATAATAAACCCCAGGAAGAGAAGCTGCTGCCTTGACAGGAACTAATGGGGATCCATAATAAACCCCAGGAAGAGTAGCTGCTGCCTTGACAGGAACTAATGGGGATCCATAATAAACCCCAGGAAGAGTAGCTCCTGCCTTGACAGAAACTAATGGGGATCCATAATAAATATGGAATATAGGGGCCAATTCAGACGAGAGGTTGACTTAACATTGTTTGACTTAACAGAATCGGGCCTTAAACCCAAATGTTCCCATGTTTAATATTTTCTTATCTTATTATTGTAAAGTTTGTTGCAATTTTAAATGTACTTTAAGTAAATATTGATTTGATGTTTTCTCTACCAGGGGGCTGACCTGACGAGCATGATTGACACCATCCCTGAGCCAATCAAAGAGGCCACTGCCATGTTCGCAGGTACTGTGTGTGTGTGTGTGTGTGTGTGTGTGTGTGTGTGTGTGTGTGTGTGTGTGTATAACACTGCAGTGTGTATCTAAAGCTGCTGTGTGTATCTAAAGCTGCTGTGTGGATCTAAAACTGCTGTGTGTGTCTAAAGCTGCTGTGTGTATCTAAAGCTGCTGTGTGGATCTAAAGCTGCTGTGTGTATCCAACGCTGCTGTGTGGATCTAAAGCTGCAGTGTGTATCTAAAACTGCTGTGTGTATCTAAAGCTGCTGTGTGGATCTAAAGCTGCTGTGTGTATCCAACGCTGCTGTGTGTGTGTCCCCCCCCCCCCAGGCATAGGCATGGCCCCCCAGGGGGAGCTGCCTCAAGGCCAGATGGACTCTCTTCTCTCCATAATTTCCAGCCAGAGAGAGAGGTTCCGTTCACGCAACCAGGAGCTGGAGGCTGTGAGTCCCTCACACACACACACACACACACACACACACACACACACACACACACACACACACACACACACACACACACACACACACACACACACACACACTTTCTAACCTCCCTCCCTCTCTGTCTCTGTGTCCTCCAGGAGAGTCGTTCCATGCAGGTGACCATGCAGGCCCTGCAGAGTGAGTTGGACAGCCTGCGTGCCGACAACATCAAACTCTACGAGAAGATCAAGTTCCTCCAGAGCTACCCTGGCAGGGTGAGTAGGTTCCTCTAGAGGCTACACTGGCAGGGTGAGTAGGTTCCTCTAGAGGCTACCCTGGCAGGGTGAGTAGGTTCCTCTAGAGGCTACCCTGGCAGGGTGAGTAGGCTCCTCCAGAGCTACCCTGGCAGGGTGAGTAGGTTCCTCTAGAGCAGGGGTGTCAAAGTCAAATGGACGGAGGGCCAAATAAAAAAATCAGCTACAAGACGAGGGCCGGACTGTTCGAATGTTCATTGAAAAATTTTTAAATGACGCATATAGTCTAGTGAACCTAATTGAACCTACTGAAAACCTAACAAATATATTACAATATGATCAGATAAATAAAGCAATATTTTCTTATGGCTCTGTCAGTAATCTTTAATTTTCAACAGACACAAAAGACAAATTTCCTTTATATAAATATCCCCATAACATGAACATTAAATGAAAGAAACCGGTATTCAAGGCACCATCAGTAGACTATATTTTCTATTTTAGCAAAAGTGGGCTAAATTTACTTCAAAGAAAAAACAATAATAGCAATTTTCTATCATCCACTCAACTGAAATATTTTTAAAATATAATTGGATTGAAATACAAAAAAATAAAGTGCAAAAATCTATTAATCAAAAACAACACTTTGTTTAAGGAGAAGTAACATGCAGTGAAAACAAATATTAAATTTTAACTTTTAAACTTGAACTGAGTAAAAACTCTAAATATGTGATTGCACAGTAATGTTCACTTGTTTGAGGTTGAGGGTGATACTTGGTGGTGTCCCATCTTTTCCACAAGTTCATCAATGTTCGGGGTAAGGCTCTGAGCTGAAGAAATCCTCAGAATTGAGTGGAGGTGTTCAGCAGTAAGTCGACTTCTGTGTGATGTTTTGTTCAGGTTCATCAAAGAAAACAGTTGTTCACACAGGTATGTGCTGCCAAACATAGACAACGTTTGAGCAGCCTGGATGCGCAGCTGGGGCATTGTGCCGGGGAGGAAACGGGCAAACTCCGCAGCACCCACTGCCGCATATTTTTCCCTCAGTGCATCATTGCATTGGAGGTCAATCAACTCCATTTGGAGGTTTGGTGGTGAGCTTTCCACGTCAACAGCAAATGGGTTACCGAGCAGTTCCAACCTGCTTTTTTGTGCTTCAAAGTCAGCAAATCGGCGTCGAAAGTCAGTGGTAAGCATACCTATTTTATCAGCCAACTGTGTGCTCGGGAACGCACTGGTAGAGAGCTTCTCTTTCATGGTCTGGCAGCTGGGAAAGTGGCTCAAATTTTCTTTCCGCATCTGCGTCTCCCACAGAGTCAGTTTGGTTTTAAATGCCTTCACTGTACTGTACATATCAGAGATGACACGATCCCGACCCTGCAGCTGCAAGTTTATTGCATTCAGATGACTCGTAATGTCACACAGAAAAGCCATTTCACACAGAAACATTTCGTCTCGGAGTTGTGTTGTGTCTTTCCCTTTGCTGTCCAAGAATAGACAAATCTCCTCACGAAGCTCGAAACATCTTTGAAGCACCTTTCCCTGGCTTAGCCATCGCACCTCTGTGTGATAAGGCAAATCACCATGCTCCGTTTCTAACTCCGTCAGAAATGCCTTGAACTGGCGGTGATTCAAACCTTTGGCTCTGATAAAGTTAACTGTGCGCGTGATGATGCTCATTACATGCTCCATTTTCAAGGCTTTACCGCACAACGCTTCCTGGTGTATGATACAATGATAAGCTGTCAGCTCACCTGTCGCGTTTTCCTCTTGCATCTTTTCCCGTATCTTCGCCACCAGTCCGCTCCTGTGTCCACACATCGCAGGTGCTCCGTCGGTTGTCAAACCCACGAGTTTTTCCCAAGGCAGCTCCATCTCATTTACACATCTTGACACCTCTTCATACAAATCATGCCCCGTAGTTGTGCCATGCATAGGACGTAAAGCCAAAAACTCCTCTGTTACGCTTAGGCTGGAGTCCACTCCGCGGATGAAAATTGACAACTGGGCAATGTCAGAAATGTCGGTGCTCTCATCCACAGCCAAGGAATATGCAATAAAATCTTTTCCCTTTTTCACAAGCTGCTCTTTTAGATTGATGGACAACTGGTCTACTCTCTCGGCAATGGTGTTTCTGCTCAGACTCACATTTAAAAAGAGTTGCCTTTTTTCTGGGCAAACTTCGTCACAAACTTTAATCATGCAGTTTTTGATGAAATCCCCCTCCGTAAATGGCCGGGCTGATTTAGCGATCTCTTCTGCCAAAATAAAACTGGCCTTGACAGCAGCCTGGCCTTGTGATTTGGCTTTTTTGAACAGAGCCTGTCGAGATTTGAGGCCTCGTTTTAATTCCTCTGCCTTTTGTAGCCTTTGTTCCATGTCCATATTCTTGTTTTTGTCCGCGTGTTTCGTTTCATAATGTCGTCTCAGATTATACTCTTTCAGTACCGCCACACTTTCTCCACACAGAAGACACACAGGTTTTCCAGCTACCTTCGTGAACATATACTCCGACATATACTCGGGCCTTGACTCTGACATATGTGCTCTAGAGGAACCTACTCACCCTGCCAGGGTAGACTCTAGAGGAACCTACTCACCCTGCCATGGTAGCCTCTAGAGCACATATGTCAGAGTCAAGGCCCGCGGGCCACATCCGGCCCGCAAGAAGGTTTTTTACGGCCCCTGGGATGATCTTGATTTATTATTAGAACCGGCCCGCAGCAAGCCGGCAGCCCGCAGATCTTTTACACGCACCAATACTACATTTCCCACAATGCAAAGGTGACGCACCGAGCAGTAGGCTGCTTCATTTCAATATTTATTGGCACAGCAGTCGTCAGCATCACAGTAAAATTAACTTTCAGATACCCATCAAAAATGGCAAAACGGAAGGTGGATACTGAGAACCGGGGGTTTCAAACAAGGTGGGAGTCGGAGTATATGTTCACGAAGGTAGCTGGAAAACCTGTGTGTCTTCTGTGTGGAGAAAGTGTGGCGGTACTGAAAGAGTATAATCTGAGACGACATTATGAAACGAAACACGCGGACAAAAACAAGAATATGGACATGGAACAAAGGCTACAAAAGGCAGAGGAATTAAAACGAGGCCTCAAATCTCGACAGGCTCTGTTCAAAAAAGCCAAATCACAAGGCCAGGCTGCTGTCAAGGCCAGTTTTATTTTGGCAGAAGAGATCGCTAAATCAGCCCGGCCATTTACGGAGGGGGATTTCATCAAAAACTGCATGATTAAAGTTTGTGACGAAGTTTGCCCAGAAAAAAGGCAACTCTTTTTAAATGTGAGTCTGAGCAGAAACACCATTGCCGAGAGAGTAGACCAGTTGTCCATCAATCTAAAAGAGCAGCTTGTGAAAAAGGGAAAAGATTTTATTGCATATTCCTTGGCTGTGGATGAGAGCACCGACATTTCTGACATTGCCCAGTTGTCAATTTTCATCCGCGGAGTGGACTCCAGCCTAAGCGTGACAGAGGAGTTTTTGGCTTTACGTCCTATGCATGGCACAACTACGGGGCATGATTTGTATGAAGAGGTGTCAAGATGTGTAAATGAGATGGAGCTGCCTTGGGAAAAACTCGTGGGTTTGACAACCGACGGAGCACCTGCGATGTGTGGACACAGGAGCGGACTGGTGGCGAAGATACGGGAAAAGATGCAAGAGGAAAACGCGACAGGTGAGCTGACAGCTTATCATTGTATCATACACCAGGAAGCGTTGTGCGGTAAAGCCTTGAAAATGGAGCATGTAATGAGCATCATCACGCGCACAGTTAACTTTATCAGAGCCAAAGGTTTGAATCACCGCCAGTTCAAGGCATTTCTGACGGAGTTAGAAACGGAGCATGGTGATTTGCCTTATCACACAGAGGTGCGATGGCTAAGCCAGGGAAAGGTGCTTCAAAGATGTTTCGAGCTTCGTGAGGAGATTTGTCTATTCTTGGACAGCAAAGGGAAAGACACAACACAACTCCGAGACGAAATGTTTCTGTGTGAAATGGCTTTTCTGTGTGACATTACGAGTCATCTGAATGCAATAAACTTGCAGCTGCAGGGTCGGGATCGTGTCATCTCTGATATGTACAGTACAGTGAAGGCATTTAAAACCAAACTGACTCTGTGGGAGACGCAGATGCGGAAAGAAAATTTGAGCCACTTTCCCAGCTGCCAGACCATGAAAGAGAAGCTCTCTACCAGTGCGTTCCCGAGCACACAGTTGGCTGATAAAATAGGTATGCTTACCACTGACTTTCGACGCCGATTTGCTGACTTTGAAGCACAAAAAAGCAGGTTGGAACTGCTCGGTAACCCATTTGCTGTTGACGTGGAAAGCTCACCACCAAACCTCTAAATGGAGTTGATTGACCTCCAATGCAATGATGCACTGAGGGAAAAATATGCGGCAGTGGGTGCTGCGGAGTTTGCCCGTTTCCTCCCCGGCACAATGCCCCAGCTGCGCATCCAGGCTGCTCAAACGTTGTCTATGTTTGGCAGCACATACCTGTGTGAACAACTGTTTTCTTTGATGAACCTGAACAAAACATCACACAGAAGTCGACTTACTGCTGAACACCTCCACTCAATTCTGAGGATTTCTTCAGCTCAGAGCCTTACCCCGAACATTGATGAACTTGTGGAAAAGATGGGACACCACCAAGTATCACCCTCAACCTCAAACAAGTGAACATTACTGTGCAATCACATATTTAGAGTTTTTACTCAGTTCAAGTTTAAAAGTTAAAATTTAATATTTGTTTTCACTGCATGTTACTTCTCCTTAAACAAAGTGTTGTTTTTGATTAATAGATTTTTGCACTTTATTTTTTTGTATTTCAATCCAATTATATTTTAAAAATATTTCAGTTGAGTGGATGATAGAAAATTGCTATTATTGTTTTTTCTTTGAAGTAAATTTAGCCCACTTTTGCTAAAATAGAAAATATAGTCTACTGATGGTGCCTTGAATACCGGTTTCTTTCATTTAATGTTCATGTTATGGGGATATTTATATAAAGGAAATTTGTCTTTTGTGTCTGTTGAAAATTAAAGATTACTGACAGAGCCATAAGAAAATATTGCTTTATTTATCTGATCATATTGTAATATATTTGTTAGGTTTTCAGTAGGTTCAATTAGGTTCACTAGACTATATGCGTCATTTAAAAATTTTTCAATGAACATTCGAACAGTCCGGCCCTCGTCTTGTAGCTGATTTTTTTATTTGGCCCTCCGTCCATTTGACTTTGACACCCCTGCTCTAGAGGCTACACTGGCAGGGTGAGTAGGTTCCTCTAGAGGCTACCCTGGCAGGGTGAGTAGGTTCCTCTAGAGGCTACCCTGGCAGGGTGAGTAGGTTCCTCTAGAGGCTACCCTGGCAGGGTGAGTAGGTTCCTCTAGAGGCTACCCTGGCAGGGTGAGTAGGTTCCACTAGAGGCTACCCTGGCAGGGTGAGTAGGTTCCTCTAGAGGCTACCCTGGCAGGGTGAGTAGCTTCCTCTAGAGGCTACACTGGCAGCTGTCCAATAGAAATAATTTTCCGCAACATACCAACCTTTTTTTGTCTGTCCATCTCCCCCTACAGGCTGGACTGACTTACTGACTGTCTGTCTGTCCATCTCCCCCTACAGGCTGGACTGACTTACTGACTGTCTGTCTGTCTGTCCATCTCCCCCTACAGGATGGACTGACTTACTGACTGACTGTCTTTCCATCTCCCCCTACAGGCTGGACTGACTTCCTGACTGACTGTCTGTCCGTCTCCCCCTACAGGATGGACTGACTTCCTGACTGTCTGTCTGTCCATTTCCCCCTACAGGCTGGACTGACTTACTGACTGTCTGTCTGTCCATCTCCCCCTACAGGATGGACTGACTTCCTGACTGACTGACTGTCCGTCTCCCCCTACAGGCTGGACTGACTTCCTGACTGACTGTCTGTCCGTCTCCCCCTACAGGTTGGACTGACTTTCTGACTGTCTGTCTGTCCATCTCCCCCTACAGGCTGGACTGACTTTCTGACTGACTGATCTGTCTCCCCTATAGGCTGGACTGACTTCCTGACTGACTGACTGATCTGTCTCCCCCTACAGGATGGACTGACTTCCTGACTGTCTGTCTGTCCGTCTCCCCCTACAGGATGGACTGACTTCCTGACCGCCTGTCTGTCTCCCCCTACAGGATGGACTGACTTCCTGACTGTCTGTCTGTCTCCCCCTACAGGATTGACTGACTTCCTGACTGTCTGTCCGTCTCCCCCTACAGGATGGACTGACTTCCTGACTGTCTGTCCGTCTCCCCCTACAGGCTGGACTGACTTCCTGATTGACTGATCTGTCTCCCCTATAGGCTGGACTGACTTCCTGACTGGCTGACTGATCTGTCTCCCCCTACAGGATGGACTGACTTCCTGACTGTCTGTCTGTCCATCTCCCCCTACAGGCTGGACTGACTTCCTGACTGTCTGTCTGTCTGTCTGTCTGTCTCCCCCTACAGGATGGACTGACTTCCTGACTGACTGACTGTCCATCTGTCTCCCCCTAAAAGCTGGTCTGACTTTCTGACTGTCTGTCTGTCTCCCCCTACAGGATGGACTGACTTCCTGACTGTCTGTCTGTCCATCTCCCCCTACAGGCTGGACTGACTTCCTGACTGTCTGTCTGTCTGTCTGTCTGTCCGTCTCCCCCTACAGGCTGGACTGACTTCCTGACTGACTGATCTGTCTCCCCCTACAGGCTGGACTGACTTCCTGACTGACTGATCTGTCTCCCCCTACAGGATGGACTGACTTCCTGACTGTCTGTCTGTCCGTCTCCCCCTACAGGCTGGACTGACTTCCTGACTGACTGTCTGTCTCCCCCTACAGGATGGACTGACTTCCTGACTGACTGATCTGTCTCCCCCTACAGGCTGGACTGACTTCCTGACTGACTGATCTGTCTCCCCCTACAGGATGGACTGACTTCCTGACTTGTCTGTCTGTCTGTCTCCCCCTACAGGCTAGACTGACTTCCTGACTGACTGTCTGTCTCCCCCTACAGGATGGACTGACTTCCTGACTTACTGTCTGTCTCCCCCTACAGGATGGACTGACTTCCTGACTGACTGTCTGTCTCCCCCTACAGGATGGACTGACTTCCTGACTGACTGATCTGTCTCCCCCTACAGGCTGGACTGACTTCCTGACTGTCTGTCTGTCTCCCCCTACAGGCTGGACTGACTTCCTGACTTACTGTCTGTCTCCCCCTACAGGATGGACTGACTGTCTGTCTCCCCCTACAGGATGGACTGACTTCCTGACTGACTGTCTGTCTCCCACTACAGGATGGACTGACTTCCTGACTGTCTGTCTGTCTCCCCCTACAGGATGGACTGACTGTCTGTCTCCCCCTACAGGATGGACTGACTTCCTGACTGACTGTCTGTCTCCCACTACAGGATAGACTGACTTCCTGACTGTCTGTCTGTCTCCCCCTACAGGATGGACTGACTTCCTGACTGTCTGTCTGTCTCCCCCTACAGGATGGACTGACTGTCTGTCTCCCCCTACAGGATGGACTGACTTCCTGACTGACTGTCTGTCTCCCACTACAGGATGGACTGACTTCCTGACTGTCTGTCTGTCTCCCCCTACAGGATGGACTGACTTCCTGACTGTCTGTCTGTCTCCCCCTACAGGATGGACTGTCTGTCTGTCTCCCCCTACAGGATGGACTGACTGTCTGTCTCCCCCTACAGGATGGACTGACTTCCTGACTGACTGTCTGTCTCCCACTACAGGATGGACTGACTTCCTGACTGTCTGTCTGTCTCCCCCTACAGGATGGACTGACTTCCTGACTGTCTGTCTGTCTCCCCCTACAGGATGGACTGACTGTCTGTCTCCCCCTACAGGATGGACTGACTTCCTGACTGACTGTCTGTCTCCTCCTACAGGCTGGACTGACTTCCTGACTGACTGTCTGTCTCCCCCTACAGGCTGGAGGCAGTGATGACACGGTTACGGTGCGTTACTCCTCCCAGTATGAGGAGAGACTGGACCCCTTCGCCTCCTTCAGCAAGAAGGTGAGAACAACATGTTACTGAACGAGTTAGATTAGTATGTGTATTGATCAGTGTGTAGCGGTGTGTATTGATCAATATGTAGTGGTGTGTATTGATCAGTGTGTATTGATCAGTATGTAGTGGTGTGTATTGATCAGTATGTAGTGGTGTGTATTGATCAGTATGTAGTGGTGTGTATTGATCAGTATGTAGTGGTGTGTATTGTTCAGTGTGTATTGATCAGTATGTAGTGGTGTGTATTGATCAGTGTGTATTGATCAGTATGTAGTGGTGTGTATTGATCGGTGTGCATTGATCAGTATGTAGTGGTGTGTAGTGGTGTGTATTGGTGTGTATTGATCAGTATGTAGTGGTGTGTATTGATCAGTATGTAGTGGTGTGTATTGATCAGTATGTAGTGGTGTGTATTGATCAGTATGTAGCGGTGTGTATTGATCAGTATGTAATGGTGTGTATTGATCAGTATGTAGTGGTGTGTATTGATCAGTATGTAGCGGTGTGTATTGATCAGTATGTAGTGGTGTGTATTGATCAGTATGTAGTGGTGTGTATTGATCAGTATGTAGTGCTGTGTATTGATCAGTATGTAGTAGTGTGTAGTGATCAGTATGTAGTGGTGTGTATTAATCAGTATGTAGTGATCAGTATGTAGTGGTGTGTATTGATCAGTATGTAGTGGTGTGTATTGATCAGTATGTATTGATCAGTATGTAGTGGTGTGTATTGATCAATATGTAGTGATCAGTATGTAGTGGTGTGTATTGATCAATATGTAGTGATCAGTATGTAGTGGTGTGTATTGATCAGTATGTAGTGGTGTGTATTGATCAGTATGTAGTGATGTGTATTGATCAGTATGTAGTGGTGTGTATTGATCAGTATGTAGTGATCAGTATGTAGTGGTATGTATTGATCAGTATGTAGTGATCAGTATGTAGTGGTGTGTATTGATCAGTATGTAGTGATCAGTATGTAGTGGTGTGTATTGATCAGTATGTAGTGGTGTGTATTGATCAGTATGTAGTGATCAGTATGTAGTGGTGTGTATTGATCAGTATGTAGTGATCAGTATGTAGTGGTGTGTATTGATCAGTATGTAGTGGTATGTATTGATCAGTATGTAGTGGTATGTATTGATCAGTATGTAGTGATCAGTATGTAGTGGTGTGTATTGATCAGTATGTAGTGATCAGTATGTAGTGGTGTGTATTGATCAGTATGTAGTGGTGTATATTGATCAGTATGTAGTGATCAGTATGTAGTGGTGTGTATTGATCAGTATATAGTAGTGTGTATTGATCAGTATGTAGTGATCAGTATGTAGTGGTGTGTATTGATCAGTATGTAGTGATCAGTATGTAGTGGTGTGTGTTGATCAGTATGTAGCGATCAGTATATAGTGGTGTGTATTGATCAGTATGTAGTGGTGTGTAGTGGTCAGTATGTAGTGATCAGTATGTAGTGGTGTGTATTGATCAGTATGTAGTGGTGTGTATTGATCAGTATGTAGTGGTGTGTATTGATCAGTATGTAGTGGTGTGTATTGATCAGTATGTAGTGGTGTGTATTGATCAGTACGTAGTAGTGTGTATTGATCAGTATGTAGTGGTGTGTATTGATCAGTATGTAGTGGTGTGTATTGATCAGTATGTAGTGATCAGTATGTAGTGGTGTGTATTGATCAGTATGTAGTGATCAGTATGTAGTGGTGTGTGTTGATCAGTATATAGTAGTGTGTATTGATCAGTATGTAGTGATCAGTATGTAGTGGTGTGTATTGATCAGTATGTAGTGGTGTGTAGTGGTCAGTATGTAGTGGTGTATATTGATCAGTATGTAGTGGTGTGTATTGATCAGTATGTAGTGATGTGTATTGATCAGTATGTAGTGGTGTGTATTGATCAGTATATAGTAGTGTGTATTGATCAGTATGTAGTGATCAGTATGTAGTGGTGTGTATTGATCAGTATGTAGTGGTGTGTAGTGGTCAGTATGTAGTGGTGTATATTGATCAGTATGTAGTGGTGTGTATTGATCAGTATGTAGTGATGTGTATTGATCAGTATGTAGTGGTCAGTATGTAGTGGTGTGTATTGATCAGTATGTAGTGGTGTGTATTAATCAGTATGTAGTGGTGTGTATTGATCAGTATGTAGTGGTGTGTAGTGGTCAGTATGTAGTGGTGTGTATTGATCAGTATGTAGTGGTGTGTATTGATCAGTATGTAGTGGTGTGTATTGATCAGTATGTAGTGGTGTGTATTGATCAGTGTGTAGTGGTGTGTATTGATCAGTATGTAGTGGTGTGTATTGATCAGTATGTAGTGGTGTGTATTGATCAGTATGTAGTGGTGTGTATTGATCAGTACGTAGTAGTGTGTATTGATCAGTATGTAGTGGTGTGTATTGATCAGTATGTAGTGGTGTGTATTGATCAGTATGTAGTGATCAGTATGTAGTGGTGTGTATTGATCAGTATGTAGTGATCAGTATGTAGTGGTGTGTATTGATCAGTATGTAGTGGTGTGTAGTGGTCAGTATGTAGTGGTGTGTATTGATCAGTGTGTAGTGGTCAGTATGTAGTGGTGTGTATTGATCAGTATGTAGTGGTGTGTAGTGGTCAGTATGTAGTGGTGTGTATTGATCAGTATGTAGTGGTGTGTATTGATCAGTGTGTAGTGATCAGTATGTAGTGGTGTGTATTGATCAGTATGTATTGGTGTGTAGTGGTCAGTATGTAGTGGTGTGTTTCAGTCAGTAGTTTGGTTGTTGAGACTCATCGTGTGTTTACAGGAACGCCACCATAGATACCTGAGCCTCAGTCCCTGGGACAAGGTTACCTTCGTCCTGGTGAGTCATACAGACATAGATCTGTAGCAAGGTTACCCTCGGCCTGGTGAGTCATACAGACATATAGATCTGTAGCAAGGTTACCCTCGGCCTGGTGAGTCATACAGACATATAGATCTGTAGCAAGGTTACCCTCGGCCTGGTGAGTCATACAGACATATAGATCTGTAGCAAGGTTACCCTCGGCCTGGTGAGTCATACAGACATAGATCTGTAGCAAGGTTACCCTCGGCCTGGTGAGTCATACAGACATATAGATCTGTAGCAAGGTTACCCTCGGCCTGGTGAGTCATACAGACATATAGATCTGTAGCAAGGTTACCCTCGGCCTGGTGAGTCATACAGACATATAGATCTGTGTGATGTGTGAACAAACGGGTTGTAATTCACCCATGTGTTTTAGGGTCGTAGCATTCTCTCCAACAAGATGGCCAGAACCATTACATTCTTCTACACCCTCTTCCTGCATTGCCTGGTCTTCCTGGTATGTATAGCCTTTGACCTTTCACCTCCCACCAGCCCGGTGCCCATTGGCTATTCAGAGATGTTTGCTGATGTCATAATGTGTGTTTGTGTGTTTTCCCAGGTGCTTTATGAGACTGCCTGGAGTGAGAGCATCGGTCGAGACTGCTCTGCCTTCTGTGCTAAGAAGTGAGTTCCTTCGCGCTAGCGGAACAACAATGTGTTTGGGATATTAGTTAGGATTGCCTCTAATCTTTCAATGTCTTCTCCTCGGTCTGTTTCTCAGGTACTCGGATCACCTGCATCGTTTTCATGAGAACGGGGACAACCTGTGAAACCTTCAAGACAACTGGGGTGGGGGGACGGGGACGGGGGGACTAGGTCAATTCATGACGTCAGTGATCTTCAGGTCAGAAAGTTGAAGTTCTAGAAAGATGCCAGAGTTTCCGACTTGGAATTCCGAGTTGATGTGTGCTCAACACTATTTTCCAAGTCTGAGTTTTTTTCCAGAGTTGGTTTGACTGGAAGAACAGCTTTATTTTCTGCAGTAGCTGTTTTTAACCACTAGGGGGTAGGCATGCTCTCTTCTTTGGGGGGGGGGGGGGGGGACTAAGTGGACGTGGTTTACGTGCAAACCCGTAATATTTAATTGTCAAATCCTTGCATTAACCCTAAACTTGGCTAGTCGGGCTGTCTATGGGATGCTGGTCAGAAAAGTCCCCTTAGGTCTTGCTCTATTCTGTTCTAGCCTGTAATCTCCTATGCTGATATTAACTGTAATCTCCTATGCTGATATTAACTGTAATCTATACTGATATTAACTGTAATCTCCTATACTGATGTTAACTGTAATCTCCTATACTGATGTTAACTGTAATCTATACTGATATTAACTGTAATCTCCTATACTGATGTTAACTGTAATCTCCTATACTGATGTTAACTGTAATCTCCTATGCTGATATTAACTGTAATCTATACTGATATTAACTGTAATCTCCTATGCTGATATTAACTGTAATCTATACTGATATTAACTGTAATCTCCTATGCTGATATTAACTGTTATCTCCTATACTGATATTAACTGCAATCTCCTATACTGATATTAACTGTAATCTCCTATGCTGATATTAACTAATCTCCTATGCTCATATTAACTGTAATCTCCTATGCTGATATGAACTGTAATCCCCTATGCTGATATTAACTGTAATCTCCTATACTGATATTAACTGTAATATCCTATGCTGATATGAACTGTAATCTCCTATACTGATATTAACTGTAATCTCCTATACTGATATTAACTGTAATATCCTATGCTGATATGAACTGTAATCTCCTATGCTGATATGAAGTGTAATCTCATATACTGATATTAACTGCAATCTCCTATACTGATATTAACTGTAATCTCCTATACTGATATTAACTGTAATCTCCTATACTGATATTAACTGTAATCTCCTATGCTGATATTAACTGTAATTTCCTATGCTGATATTAACTGTAATCTCCTATGCTGATATTAACTGTAATCTCCTATACTGATATTAACTGTAATTTCCTATGCTGATATGAACTGTAATCTCCTATGCTGATATTAACTGTAATCTCCTATGCTGATATTAACTGTAATCTCCTATGCTGATATTAACTGTAATCTCCTATGCTGATATTAACTGTAATTTCCTATGCTGATATTAACTGTAATCTCCTATGCTGATATTAACTGTAATCTCCTATACTGATATTAACTGTAATCGCCTATGCTGATATTAACTGTAATGTCCTATACTGATATTAACTGTAATCTCCTATACTGATATTAACTGTAATCTCCCATGCTGATATTAACTAATCTCCCATGCTGATATTAACTGTAATCTCCTATACTGATAATAACTGTAATCTCCCATGCTGATATTAACTGTAATCTCCCATGCTGACATTAACTGTAATCTCCTATGCTGATATTAACTGTAATCTCCTATACTGATATTAACTGTAATCTCCTATACTGATATTAACTGTAATCTCCCATGCTGATATTAACTAATCTCCCATGCTGATATTAACTGTAATCTCCTATACTGATAATAACTGTAATCTCCCATGCTGACATTAACTGTAATCTCCTATGCTGATATTAACTGTAATCTCCTATACTGATATTAACTGTAATCTCCTGTGCTGATATTCATTTTGATGAATGAGTGCAATCCGTTTTGTCACCAAAGCCCCATATACTACCCACCATTGCGACCTGTACGCTCTCGTTGGCTGGCCCTCGCTTCATACTCGTCGCCAAACCCACTGGCTCCATGTCATCTACAAGACCCTGCTAGGTAAAGTCCCCCCTTATCTCAGCTCGCTGGTCACCATAGCATCTCCCACCTGTAGCACACGCTCCAGCAGGTATATCTCTCTAGTCACCCACAAAACCAATTCTTTCTTTGGCCGCCTCTCTTTCCAGTTCTCTGCTGCCAATAACTGGAACGAACTACAAAAATCTCTGTCACTGGAAACACTTATCTCCCTCACTAGCTTTAAGCACCAACTGTCAGAGCAGCTCACAGATTACTGCACCTGTACATAGCCCACCTATAATTTAGCCCTAACAACTACCTCTTTCCCAACTGTATTTAATTTATTTATTTATTTTGCTCCTTTGCACCCCATTATTTTTATTTCTACTTTGCACATTCTTCCATTGCAAAACTACCATTCCAGTGTTTTACTTGCTATATTGTATTTACCTTGCCACCATGGCCTTTTTTTTTTGCCTTTACCTCCCTTCTCACCTCATTTGCTCACATTGTATATAGACTTGTTTATACTGTATTATTGACTGTATGTTTGTTTTACTCCATGTGTAACTCTGTGTTGTTGTATGTGTCGAACTGCTTTACTTTATCTTGGCCAGGTCGCAATTGTAAATGAGGGCTTGTTCTCAACTTGCCTACCTGGTTGAATAAAGGTAAAATAAAATAAATAAAAAATGAAGTACTGATTGACATTTGTTTTCATTTGATACGGCTATGTTAGGGTGTTGGGAATACTGTGAAAGCGCATGTATATTTGTTAATTAAGGGATTAAATATTACGAGACAATTTTTATTTTTTTATTTATTTATTTCACCTTTATTTAACCAGGTAGGCTTGTTGAGAACACCTTTATTTAACCAGGTAGGCTAGTTGAGAACACCTTTATTTAACCAGGTAGGCTAGTTGAGAACAAGTTCTCATTTGCAACTGCGACCTGGCCAAGATAAGGCATAGCAGTGTGAACAGACAACACAGAGTTACACATGGAGTAAACAATTAACAGACTTGTAACACAGTAGAAAAAAAGAGAGTCTATATACATTGTGTGCAAAAGGCATGAGGAGGCATGAGGAGGCGAATAATTACAATTTTGCAGATTAACACTGGAGTGATAAATGATGGTCATGTACAGGTAGAGATACTGGTGTGTAAAAGTAAATAAATAAAAACAGTATGGGGATGAGGTAGGTAAAATTGGGTGGGCTATTTACCGATTAGACTATGTACAGCTGCAGCAATCGGTTAGCTGCTCAGATAGCTGATGTTTGAAGTTGGTGAGGGAGATAAAAGTCTCCAACTTCAGCGATTTTTGCAATTCGTTCCAGTCACTGGCAGCAGAGAACTGGAACGAAAGGCGGCCAAATGAGGTGTTGGCTTTAGGGATGATCAAGAGATGTTGGTTAAAGATTAAGTTATATCCTTGGCTTTTAGATTTCCCTCATTGAGAGTACATCGTTGAGGAAAATTAGAAGAATTATCACAGCACCTGTAATTGCTAGAAATATCTGAATTTAATTTAATTGACAATATGATTTAACTTGTATCTTATGTTGAAGTGTATCTGTTTCGTAACATGTTGTTTTCTTAGTTGGGTGGCCGGTTAGGGACGCTGTTTCCAGTCAGATGAATAGGGGGTGATGTGGTTGTTTTGCCAGGTCTTTGGTTCCTAGCTTGATGGATTTGGACAGAGGACAACAGACAGGTCATGATTTCTGTTACAGTAGTTCACATGAATGGTTACTGAATCTCTTGTGGTTGATTATGATGAAAGATTCCTGTATTCTGACGACCTCTCACTACCTGCTGTTAGGACCATATTCTAACTACAGCTGCCCTCCATGTCACTGTCACATCCATTCTCCCTCCTTATCACTGTCACCTCTATCTTATCCTTCTAAATAAACTCTAGGCATTTATTTACCTGTGTGTTTTGGTCACCTGGTGATTGGTCACAATCTGGTGGAATGATGTCACAAAAGAAATAGAATCCATTTCTATAGATTCTATCATAGAGATTCTACTCATTACTATTCTAATTCCTAATTCTATGGCTGGATCAATATGATGTCACAATGATAATTATCAAAATGATGCGGTGTCAGATTCATAAAGACATCACACTGAGTGATGTCATCAGGTGGTGTCAAAAAGGTCTGATGCCCCATTTTGTTTCAGAAGGTCATATTTAAGTCAAAATGCTTGATGTTACAGGGAATGATGGCAGTGTTGTCACAGTATGGGACTTAAAATTGGTTTTGTCATAGTGTTTTATTGCATGATAAAGGTCATAATTTGCATCACACAAGTACTAATGTTGTGTTCAAGACAATTGGGAACGAGGTAAAATCATGACGTCAGTGAGCTTCAGGCTAGAAAGTCTGAGCTCTAGAAAGATGCCAGAGTTAGCAGTTCGTTCAAAGATATTTTTTTTCCCCCAGTCGGAGCTCATTTTTTCAGAGTTCCCAGTTGTCTTGAACGCACTGAAGTCAGAAGTCGAAGATTTCAGAGTTCCCAGTTGTCTTGAACGCACTGAAGTCGGAACTCCGAAATCTTCGACTTCCCAGTTGTCTTGAACGCACTGAAGTCAGAAGCCAAAGATTTCGGAGTTCCCAGTTGTCTTGAACGCACTGAAGTCAGAAGTCGAAGATTTCGGAGTTCCCAGTTGTCTTGAACGCACTGAAGTCAGAAGTCGAAGATTTCGGAGTTCCCAGTTGTCTTGAACGCACTGAAGTCAGAAGTCGAAGATTTCGGAGTTCCCAGTTGTCTTGAACGCACTGAAGTCAGAAGTCGAAGATTTCGGAGTTCCCAGTTGTTTTGAACGCAGCAAAAGCCCACAAGGTAAGGACGGTTACTGTATAAGTGCAACCACACCCTTCCGCGCTTTAGGGTGTTCGGACTAATGGAGAGCATTTAGATCACTTTTGTGAAGTCTGAAAAGTGCGTTGCATTAATGGGGGATGAAAAGGTTCAGGTTTGCGCCGACATGTCGACTGCACGAACGTTACAAAAATCACGTGATCAAAAGTTCATGAAGTGTTGACTGCGTGGTTGTTCTTCGCCGACTCCATCCTGCAGGCGTCGCCTGTGTTGTGGGAGGGTCTATTGTCAACCAATCATTATGGTGGTGTTGTTTTTTGTTCGACCAATCCGAGCGTGACCAAAGACGACTGAAACAGGAACTAACTTTGCAGGGATTCATGTAGCCTATGAATGTGACGTTTGATGCTCTCTCACTGATTTACTGTACAATGTATATTATTATTTTATGATTTCAGTTTGTGAGTGTGTGGTCTGGAGGGGGTTGGGAAATGTTTATCTCAACAGTCTAAAGAAACACTTTTAATAAACAATGGCAACGCTGCCATGTTGATCTGAGCCTTGCCGTTTCGTCTGTCGCAGATGCACTTCCCACCAATTCACTCTTCGACTTTGGTCTACAGTCGGTTGCCTGAGCCCTACGAGTCAAACGCACCCATCAGTTGATATGTGTTGGAATGAGAGGTCCCTGTCTACAGTCGGTTGCTTGAGCCCTACCAATCAAACGCACCCACCCGTTGATGTGTGTTGGAATGAGAGTTCCCTGTCTACAGTCGGTTGCTTGAGCCCTACCAATCAAACGCACCCACCCGTTGATGTGTGTTGGAATGAGAGGTCCCTGTCTACAGTCGGTTGCTTGAGCCCTACCAATCAAACGCACCCACCCATTGATGTGTGTTGGAATGAGAGGTCCCTGTCTACAGTCGGTTGCTTGAGCCCTACCAATCAAACGCACCCACCCGTTGACGTGTTGGAATGAGAGGTCCCTGTCTACAGTTTGTAAGGGGTTGCAGGAGATCTCAGTTCTGTCTGAGGGAGACTCAATTAGGCTGCATTATTCATGCGAGGAGTCCCCTTGGAGGGTTGTGATGAGGAGTCTTCCTGGAGGTCGACTGGCTCATTAAACCGTAACAAGGCGGTCTGACCACACACACAACATCCCCACGAGCTGAAATCCAGACACTTACACTTTGCGATCCGTCAACAACATGCCGTCAGCAGAGGGCGATAGAGGAATGCGTTCTCTGAATTATTTATTGGCCTCATGCTGGCTTTCCTTCTCTCATCCTCACCTTAGGGGCGTGTCTGTGTTTCTGTCTGTCTATTTCTCTCTCTCTCTCTGTCTTTATTTCCTTCTGTCTTATTTCTCTCTTTCATTCTCTATTTCTCTCTCTCTTTCTGTCTCTTTCATTCTCTGTCTTATTTCTCTCTGTCTTTATTTCCTTCTGTCTTATTTCTCTCTGTCTTTATTTCATTATCTTTCTATTTCTCTCTCTGTCTTTATTTCATTATCTTTCTATTTCTCTCTCCCCCCTTTCTGTCTTATTTCTCTCTTTCATTCTCTATTTCTCTCTCCCCCTTTCTGTCTTATTTCTCTCTCTCTTTATTTCCTTCTCTGTTTTATTTCTCTCTCTCTCTTTCTGTCTTATTTCCCTCTCCCCCTTTCTGTCTTATTTCTCTCTCCCCCTTTCTGTCTTATTTCTCTCTTTCATTCTCTGTCTGTTTGTGTTGCTAAAGGGATGTTTCTGTCCATAGAGATGCTCAGGCAGAAATACTGTAAAGAATAGTGGTGCTCTCATGTCTCCCGGCAGGAAGAAAAGACGTTTCCTGTTTCTTTCTACCTCACGGTTGACAATACATACGAACTGCTGCTTCTTCTAATTAGGGTGTAATTTAATTCAACCTGCGCTGCTGAGAAACACATAACAAATGACCTGGATGTGTTAAATAACAACATAAATAATGTGTTGACATCAGAAGACTGATGTCCAGTATTTCTATGAAATAAGACCTATAATTAATCAATTCATTAGAATTTAAGTTCAATCGTTTAACCCCCCCCCCCCCCCCCCCAAAAAAAAAGAAAATGGTAGGGGTGAGTTGAGCCACCCCTTGTATCTAGGAAACCATAAACAAAATCATGTGACCAAATATTTAGGAAGAAGTCATCATTTCATGGGAGTCTGTGAAGGAAGAAACCACATGGGGGGGGGGGGGGGGGGGGGGGGAAACAAAGAGGTTAGCAAGTTAGATCAACTACAACAACAACATACTTTCACCAAGTCTTGTGTTTTATAGGTATCTAAACCAATGTAGATCATTTTAAGACTGTTTTATTACGTCACTTGGGATCTCCTTAAGCTACGATTTGAGGTCCTAAACGTAGCAAAGTGCATCCTCGGCTCAGGATGATGACATCATTCTCTGAGGAAATAGGAAGCTTCTTCTTTTTTGTAAACGGTCGGTTTGCGATACAAGTCTGAAGCGGTTTGGAAGTGTTATTTCTCCAATATGGTTTGTCCACAAATCCGAATATAGGAAGAGAGACAACAACATTATTTGGGTATGAGTTAACAGAACACGATTTTCACAGTTACTTTAAACCCCTGTTTTAAAGACTACGCCGCGGGGTTAAAGGTCAACTTCATTACAATTCCAGTCGATTCAGGAAGTACACTTGAAAGTCCAATTTTAATTGGAAAAAATTTGCAATTGGAATTTGGTTAACTTTCGGAAGTGACTGGAATTGAAATGGAATTGACCCTGCTCCCCAGGCCAGAAGTCCTATATGTGAAGAATTCCCTCTTCATTCACTTCTTAGTAGCTGTGGAAATCTCATTCACTGATTCAACATCATTCCAGATTTTCTATTTTGTGTTGCTAAGTACCTCAGCTCAGAAAATTAAGAATCAAGATTTTTTTTCAGCCGATCATTAGTAAGTACAAAGAGAGTGTGTGTGTGGGGGGGGGTCATGACATTTTCGACGGCATATTTCACCACTCCTCATTCCCTAGGGAACTGTCGGTACCTCTCCCCCAGAACAACCCCGCCTCTCTCTCTAATCGCTCTTTCCCAGCATGCAGTCGCTTCGTACCGGATTCCCCCGGGCGTTGCCATGGAAACAGACCTCTGTCAGGTTGCTCCTGCCTGAACACTCCCGATGCGTTCTGATTCGCTCTGACAGCATCTGGCTGAGTTGCCCACACATGTAACCCCTGTCCAGCCAATCAGATGTCTAGAGCCCCCCCCCACCACCACCCCGCTCTGTGGCCTGTCTCCCCCCATTTCACCCGGCCCCCTTACCATCCTTGGTGAGACAGTGCAGGAGGTAACGGTGGAGGATTGGAGCCGGTGGGGGATTGGAGCCGGTGGGGGATTGGAGCCGGTGGGGATTGGAGCCGGTGGGGGATTGGAGCCGGTGGGGATTGGAGCCGGTGGGGATTGGAGCCGGTGGGGGATTGGAGCCGGTGGGGGATTGGAGCCGGTGGGGGATTGGAGCCGGTGGGGGATTGGAGCCGGTGGGGGATTGGAGCCGGTGGGGGATTGGAGCCGGTGGGGGATTGGAGCCGGTGGGGGATTGGAGCCGTTGGGGATTGGAGCCGGTGGGGGATTGGAGCCGGTGGGGGATTGGAGCCGGTGGGGATTGGAGCCGGTGGGGATTGGAGCCGGTGGGGGATTGGAGCCGTTGGGGATTGGAGCCGGTGGGGATTGGAGCCGGTGGGGGATTGGAGCCGGTGGGGGATTGGAGCCGGTGGGGGATTGGAGCCGGTGGGGATTGGAGCCGGTGGGGGATTGGAGCCGGTGGGGATTGGAGCCGGTGGGGATTGGAGCCGGTGGGGGATTGGAGCCGGTGGGGGATTGGAGCCGGTGGGGGATTGGAGCCGGTGGGGGATTGGAGCCGGTGGGGGATTGGAGCCGGTGGGGGATTGGAGCCGTTGGGGATTGGAGCCGGTGGGGGATTGGAGCCGGTGGGGGATTGGAGCCGGTGGGGGATTGGAGCCGGTGGGGGATTGGAGCCGGTGGGGGATTGGAGCCGGTGGGGGATTGGAGCCGGTGGGGATCATTGTGTGTTCTCTCCTGGTATGTCTGGTTCACTGTGTGTTGTCTGTCTGGTCTGTCTGGTTCACTGTGTGTTGTCTCCTCCTGGTCTGTCTGGTTCACTGTGTGTTGTCTGTCTGGATCACTGTGTGTTGTCTGTCTGGTCTGTCTGGTTCACTGTGTGTTGTCTGTCTGGTCTGTCTGGTTCACTGTGTGTTGTCTGTCTGGTCTGTCTGGTTCACTGTGTGTTGTCTCCTCCTGGTTTGTCTGGTTCACTGTGTGTTGTCTGTCTGGTCTGTCTGGTTCACTGTGTGTTGTCTCCTCCTGGTCTGTCTGGTTCACTGTGTGTTGTCTCCTCCTGGTTTGTCTGGTTCACTGTGTGTTGTCTGTCTGGTCTGTCTGGTTCACTGTGTGTTGTCTGTCTGGTCTGTCTGGTTCACTGTGTGTTGTCTGTCTGGATCACTGCGTGTTGTCTCCTCCTGGTCTGTCTGGATCACTGCGTGTTGTCTCTCCTGGTTTGTCTGGTTCACTGTGGGTTGTCTGTCTGGTCTGTCTGGTTCACTGTGTGTTGTCTCCTCCTGGTCTGTCTGGATCACTGTGTGTTGTCTCCTCCTGGTCTGTCTGGTTCACTGTGTGTTGTCTCCTCCTGGTCTGTCTGGTTCACTGTGTGTTGTCTCCTCCTGGTCTGTCTGGTTCACTGTGTGTTGTCTCCTCCTGGTTTGTCTGGTTCACTGTGTGTTGTCTGTCTGGTCTGTCTGGTTCACTGTGTGTTGTCTCCTCCTGGTCTGTCTGGTTCACTGTGTGTTGTCTCCTCCTGGTCTGTCTGGTTCACTGTGTGTTGTCTCCTCCTGGTCTGTCTGGTTCACTGTGTGTTGTCTCCTCCTGGTCTGTCTGGTTCACTGTGTGTTGTCTGTCTGGTTTGTCTGGTTCACTGTGTGTTGTCTGTCTGGTTTGTCTGGTTCACTGTGTGTTGTCTCCTCCTGGTCTGTCTGGTTCACTGCGTGTTGTCTCCTCCTGGTCTGTCTGGTTCACTGTGTGTTGTCTGTCTGGTCTGTCTGGTTCACTGTGTGTTGTCTCTCCTGTCCCAGCCCCAGACATACTGACATCATCAAATTAATCACTAGCTCTGTGAGTGATCAGGTGCAATTTGACTCACAATACACACACACACACACACACATTAGCTGCTTTAATCAATATGTAGTTGATGACCCCAGTGAGACAAATGGGTGCTGAGGGATTGTGGGAGCCTGAGTAAGATCTGTTCATTGGTCCTTTTCTGTTCTCGGTCACTAGGAAGAACAGAGGTCTGTCTCACTGCCACATCTCTCCCATCTCTACAGGGGGAAGGGGTATCTTGCAGTCGCCAGGCCCTCTTGTGACAGACAGGCCGTTTTGGAGACGTGCTTTTAAGTGCCCCCCCCCCCCACCAAAATCTATAAGATGTGCTCCTCTGGAATTCTGTCTTGGATTTAAGGAATGTCTATGTTTGGGCACAGTGGAGGGGGGAGGGGGAGGGGGGGGGGGGGGTTGAGAAGACCCGTACATTGATCCTCAAACACCCCCAAGAGTGTTCAATCTCCCCTTCAACCACTTCAGACACTTTCCAGAAGAAGTAGTCAATCAAAAGGCTGGGTGGGTGTGGACGGGCTCAGTCACTGCCACAACTCTCTCAATCTCGCTCACCTCTCCCATCTCTACAGGGGGAAGGGGTATCTTGCAGTCGCCAGGCCCCCCCCCCTGTACTTCAGATTCCTGTATAGCCAGGGAGGTGAACAACCCTCTCCCGCTGTCAGATCGGAGATTATCCTGTCTGGGTCCTCGTGTGATCGATGTGGTAAAACCTCAACACAGACTAGTATAATTCACTATTATGGTGCAGTTATAAAGATGTGTAATATTTGTCTTCATTAATCTGGTATAATGTACAGTACCAGTCAAGAGGTTCGGACACATTACTCATCTCATATGTAAATACTGTATTTTATACCATCTATTGCATCTTGCCTATGCCGCTCGGTCATTGCTCATCCATATATTTATATATTCTTAATCCATCCCTTTAGATTTGTGTGTATTAGGTGGTTGTTGTGGAATTGTTAGATTACTTGTTAGATATTACTGCACTGTTGGGAACTAGAAGCACAAGCATTTCACTACACTCGCAATACTATCTGCTAACCATGTGTATGTGACCATTAACATCTGCTAACCATGTGTATGTGACCAATAACATCTGCTAACCATGTGACCAGTAACATCTGCTAACCATGTGACCAATAACATCTGCTAACCATGTGTAAGTGACCATTAACATCTGCTAACCATGTGACCAATAACATCTGCTAACCATGTGACCAATAACATCTGCTAACCATGTGGCCAATAGCATCTGCTAACCATGTGACCAATAACATCTGCTAACCATGTGTATGTGACCAATAACATCTACTAACCATGTGACCAATAACATCTGCTAACCATGTGACCAATAACATCTGCTAACCATGTGACTAATAACATCTGCTAACCATGTGTATGTGACCTATAACATCTGCTAACCATGTGTATGTGACCAATAACATCTGTTAACCATGTGTATGTGACCAATAACATCTGCTAACCATGTGTATGTGACCAATAACATCTGCTAACCATGTGACCAATAACATCTGCTAACCATGTGTAAGTGACCATTAACATCTGCTAACCATGTGTATGTGACCAATAACATCTGCTAACCATGTGTATGTGACCAATAACATCTGCTAACCATGTGTATGTGACCAATAACATCTGCTAACCATGTGTATGTCAACAATAACATCTGCTAACCATGTGTATGTGACCAATAACATCTGCTAACCATGTGACCAATAACATCTGCTAACCATGTGACCAATAACATCTGCTAACCATGTGGCCAATAGCATCTGCTAACCATGTGACCAATAACATCTGCTAACCATGTGTATGTGACCTATAACATCTGCTAACCATGTGTATGTGACCAATAACATCTGTTAACCATGTGTATGTGACCAATAACATCTGCTAACCATGTGTATGTGACCAATAACAACTACTAACCATGTGTATGTGACCCTTAACATCTGCTAACCATGTGTATGTGACCATTAACATCTGCTAACCATGTGTATGTGACCATTAACATCTGCTAACCATGTGACCAATAACATCTGCTAACCATGTGTAAGTGACCAATAACACCTACTAACCATGTGACCAATAACATCTGCTAAATATGTGTATGTGACCAATAACATCTGCTAACCATGTGTATGTGACCAATAACATATGTTAACCATGTGTATGTGACCAATAACATCTGCTAACCATGTGTACGTGACCAATAACATCTGCTAACCATGTGTACGTGACCAATAACATCTGCTAACCATGTGTATGTGACCAATAACATCTGCTAACCATGTGTATGTGACCATTAACATCTGCTAACCATGTGTATGTGACCATTAACATCTGCTAACCATGTGTATGTGACCAATAACATCTGCTAACCATGTGTATGTGACCAATAACATCTGCTAACCATGTGTATGTGACCAATAACATCTGCTAACCATGTGTATGTGACCAATAACATCTGCTAACCATGTGACCAATAACATCTGCTAACCATGTGACCAATAACATCTGATAACCATGTGTATGTGACCAATAACATCTGCTAACCATGTGTATGTGACCAATAACATCTGCTAACCATGTGTATGTGACCCTTAACATCTGATAACCATGTGTATGTGACCATTAACATCTGCTAACCATGTGACCAATAACATCTGCTAACCATGTGTAAGTGACCAATAACATCTACTAACCATGTGACCAATAACATCTGTTAACCATGTGTATGTGACCAGTAACATCTGTTAACCATGTGTATGTGACCAATACCATCTGCTAACCATGTGCATGTGACCAATAACATCTGCTAACCATGTGTATGTGACCATTAACATCTGCTAACCATGTGTATGTGACCAATAACATCTGCTAACCATGTGTATGTGACCCTTAACATCTGATAACCATGTGTATGTGACCATTAACATCTGCTAACCATGTGACCAATAACATCTGCTAACCATGTGTAAGTGACCAATAACATCTACTAACCATGTGACCAATAACATCTGTTAACCATGTGTATGTGACCAGTAACATCTGTTAACCATGTGTATGTGACCAATACCATCTGCTAACCATGTGCATGTGACCAATAACATCTGCTAACCATGTGTATGTGACCATTAACATCTGCTAACCATGTGTATGTGACCAATAACATCTGCTAACCATGTGACCAATAACATCTGCTAACCATGTGTAAGTGACCAATAACATCTGCTAACCATGTGACCAATAACATCTGCTAACCATGTGTAAGTGACCAATAACATCTACTAACCATGTGACCAATAACATCTGCTAACCATGTGTACGTGACCAATAACATATGTTAACCATGTGTATGTGACCAATAACATCTGCTAACCATGTGTACGTGACCAATAATATCTGCTAACCATGTGTATGTGACCATTAACATCTGCTAACCATGTGTATGTGACCAATAACATCTGCTAACCATGTGTATGTGACCATTAACATCTGCTAACCATGTGTATGTGACCATTAACATCTGCTAACCATGTGTATGTGACCAATAACATCTGCTAACCATGTGTATGTGACCAATAACATCTGCTAACCATGTGTATGTGACCAATAACATCTGCTAACCATGTGTATGTGACCAATAACATCTGCTAACCATGTGACCAATAACATCTGCTAACCATGTGACCAATAACATCTGATAACCATGTGTATGTGACCAATAACATCTGCTAACCATGTGTATGTGACCAATAACATCTGCTAACCATGTGTATGTGACCAATAACATCTGCTAACCATGTGTATGTGACCAATAACATCTGCTAACCATGTGTATGTGACCCTTAACATCTGATAACCATGTGTATGTGACCATTAACATCTGCTAACCATGTGACCAATAACATCTGCTAACCATGTGTAAGTTACCAATAACATCTACTAACCATGTGACCAATAACATCTGTTAACCATGTGTATGTGACCAGTAACATCTGTTAACCATGTGTATTTGACCAATACCATCTGCTAACCATGTGCATGTGACCAATAACATCTGCTAACCATGTGTATGTGACCATTAACATCTGCTAACCATGTGTATGTGACCAATAACATCTGCTAACCATGTGTATGTGACCCTTAACATCTGATAACCATGTGTATGTGACCATTAACATCTGCTAACCATGTGACCAATAACATCTGCTAACCATGTGTAAGTGACCAATAACATCTACTAACCATGTGACCAATAACATCTGTTAACCATGTGTATGTGACCAGTAACATCTGTTAACCATGTGTATGTGACCAATAACATCTACTAACCATGTGACCAATAACATCTGTTAACCATGTGTATGTGACAAGTAACATCTGTTAACCATGTGTATGTGACCAATACCATCTGCTAACCATGTGCATGTGACCAATAACATCTGCTAACCATGTGTATGTGACCATTAACATCTGCTAACCATGTGTATGTGACCAATAACATCTGCTAACCATGTGTATGTGACCCTTAACATCTGATAACCATGTGTATGTGACCATTAACATCTGCTAACCATGTGACCAATAACATCTGCTAACCATGTGTAAGTGACCAATAACATCTACTAACCATGTGACCAATAACATCTGTAAACCATGTGTATGTGACCTGTAACATCTGTTAACCATGTGTATGTGACCAATACCATCTGCTAACCATGTGTATGTGACAAATAACATCTGCTAACCATGTGTAAGTGACCAATAACATCTGCTAACCATGTGTATGTGACCAATAACATCTGCTAACCATGTGTATGTGACCAATAACATCTGCTAACCACGTGACCAATAACATCTGCTAACCATGTGACCAATAACATCTGCTAACCATGTGACCAATAACATCTGCTAACCATGTGACCAATAACATCTGCTAACCATGTGTATGTGACCAATAACATCTGCTAACCATGTGTATGTGACCAATAACATCTGCTAACCATGTGTATGTGACCAATAACATCTGCTAACCATGTGACCAATAGCATCTGCTAACCATGTGACCAATAACATCTGCTAACCATGTGACCAATAACATCTGCTAACCATGTGACCAATAACATCTGCTAACCATGTGACCAATAACATCTGCTAACCATGTGACCAATAACATCTGCTAACCATGTGACCAATAACATCTGCTAACCATGTGACCAATAACATCTGCTAACCATGTGACCAATAACATCTGCTAACCATGTGTATGTGACCAATAACATCTGCTAACCATGTGACCAATAACATCTGCTAACCATGTGACCAATAACATCTGCTAACCATGTGACCAATAACGTCTGCTAACCATGTGACCAATAACATCTGCTAACCATGTGACCAATAACATCTGCTAACCATGTGACCAATAACATCTGCTAACCATGTGACCAATAACATCTGCTAACCATGTGACCAATAACATCTGCTAACCATGTGACCAATAACATCTGCTAACCATGTGACCAATAACATCTGCTAACCATGTGACCAATAACATCTGCTAACCATGTGACCAATAACATCTGCTAACCATGTGACCAATAACATCTGCTAACCATGTGACCAATAACATCTGCTAACCATGTGACCAATAACATCTGCTAACCATGTGACCAATAACATCTGCTAACCATGTGACCAATAACATCTGCTAACCATGTGACCAATAACATCTGCTAACCATGTGACCAATAACATCTGCTAACCATGTGACCAATAACATCTGCTAACCATGTGACCAATACCATCTGCTAACCATGTGACCAATAACATCTGTTAACCATGTGACCAATACCATCTGCTAACCATGTGACCAATACCATCTGCTAACCATGTGACCAGTAACATCTGCTAACCATGTGTAAGTGACCAGTAACATCTGCTAACCATGTGACCAATAACATCTGCTAACCATGTGACCAGTAACATCTGCTAACCATGTGACCAGTAACATCTGCTAACCATGTGACCAATAACATCTGCTAACCATGTGACCAATAACATCTGCTAACCATGTGACCAATAACATCTGCTAACCATGTGACCAATAACATCTGCTAACCATGTGACCAATAACATCTGCTAACCATGTGACCAATAACATCTGCTAACCATGTGACCAATAACATCTGCTAACCATGTGACCAATAACATCTGCTAACCATGTGTATGTGACCAATAACATCTGCTAACCATGTGACCAATAACATCTGATAACCATGTGACCAATAACATCTGCTAACCATGTGACCAATAACATCTGCTAACCATGTGACCAATAACATCTGCTAACCATGTGACCAATAACATCTGATAACCATGTGACCAATAACATCTGATAACCATGTGACCAATAACATCTGCTAACCATGTGACCAATAACATCTGATAACCATGTGACCAATAACATCTGCTAACCATGTGACCAATAACATCTGATAACCATGTGACCAATAACATCTGCTAACCATGTGACCAATAACATCTGCTAACCATGTGACCAATAACATCTGCTAACCATGTGACCAATAACATCTGATAACCATGTGACCAATAACATCTGATAACCATGTGACCAATAACATCTGCTAACCATGTGACCAGTAACATCTGCTAACCATGTGACCAGTAACATCTGCTAACCATGTGACCAGTACCATCTGCTAACCATGTGACCATTAACATCTGCTAACCATGTGACCATTAACATCTGCTAACCATGTGACCATTAACATCTGCTAACCATGTGTAAGTGGCCAATAAAATGTGATTTTATTTGACCTACTCATTCCAGGGATTTTCTTTATTTTTACTATTTTCTACATTGTAGAATAATAATGAAGACATCAAAACTATGAAATAACACATATGGAATCATGTAGTAACAGTGGCCAGTGGTCAGCCAGTGGTCAGCCAGTGCTGTGATAAGATATTGTGTAAAATAATGAATTTGAGGAATTTATCTCCACTGTATGTTGGTTAGTTAGATAGACAGGTTTTTTGGGGGGGGAGAATGAATCTATACATGTTTCAAATGAACTGGCAATATGCCAACACTCCATTTAACCAATGCATTCAATCCACAGCCATCCAGACACTGACTGAAATCAGTTGATGACAGGTTTTAGACTAGTTGTAAATGCAGCAAGTACTGATATTGTATCATATAAAATAAAAACACTGTTTTTGCAGCAGTCCTCTACTGGAAGCAGTGTGGAAAGCAACGTGTGTGTGTGTGTGTGTGTGTGTGTGTGTGTGTGTGTGTGTGTGTGTGTGTGTGTGTGTGTCCAGCTGGTCTGAGCCCTTCCCTCAGGAAGCCCCTTGTGAATTATTTTTCAGGAGACAGTCTGAAAGAACAATACTGTGAGAAATCGTGTGGGGGAGGAGGCTGGGTCACTGCACTCAATGAGTTACTGTGTCTGCCTGTCTGTCTGCACTCAATGAGTTACTGTGTCTGCCTGTCTGTCTGCACTCAATGAGTTACTGTGTCTGCCTGTCTGTCTGCACTCAATGAGTTACTGTGTCTGTCTGCACTCAATGAGTTACTGTGTCTGCCTGTCTGTCTGCACTCAATGAGTTACTGTGTCTGCCTGTCTGTCTGCACTCAATTAGTTACTGTGTCTGTCTGTCTGTCTGCACTCAATGAGTTACTGTGTCTGCCTGTCTGTCTGCACTCAATGAGTTACTGTGTCTGTCTGTCTGTCTGCACTCAATGAGTTACTGTGTCTGCCTGTCTGTCTGCACTCAATGAGTTATTGTGTCTGCCTGTCTGTCTGCACTCAATGAGTTACTGTGTCTGCCTGTCTGTCTGCACTCAATGAGTTACTGTGTCTGTCTGTTTCTCTGCACTCAATGAGTTACTCTGTCTGTCTGTCTGTCTGTCTGTCTGTTTCTCTGCACTCAATGAGTTACTGAGCGTGTCTGTCTGTCTGTCTGTCTGTCTGTCTGTTTCTCTGCACTCAATGAGTTACTCTGTCTGTCTGTCTGTCTGTCTGTCTGTTTCTCTGCACTCAATGAGTTACTCTGTCTGTCTGTCTGTCTGTCTGTCTGTTTCTCTGCACTCAATGAGTTACTGAGCGTGTCTGTCTGTCTGTACGTTTCTCTGCACTCAGTGAGTTACTGAGTGTGTCTGTCTGCCACCAAATGAATGTGTGTATGCTGCTGTGTCTAAAGGGCTGGGTTTGGTTGCATGTTTGTGTAGCATGACATGCCAGTGCCAGGCTTATAGGCTCTGATATAATGGAGTGGGGAGACAAATGGCTAGTGATTGAGACTAACTCTCTCTGTATGTGTGTGTGTGTGTGTGTGTGTGTGTGTGTGTGTGCAATTGTGCAAGTTCTCCAACTTAAAAAGATGAGAGGCCTGTAATTTTCATCATAGGTACACTTCAACTATGACAGACAAAATGAGAAGAAAAATCCAGAAAATCACATTGTAGGATTTTTAATGAATTTATTTGCAAATTATGGTGGAAAATAAGTATTTGGTCAATAACAAAAGTTTATCTCAATACTTTGTTATATAATATTGTTATAATATACACAAACTGTTCCGGTGGTCCCCACAAGGATATTAAGTGTGTGTGTGTGTGTGTGTGTGTGTGTGTGTGTGTGTGTGTGTGTGTGTGTGTGTGTGTGTGTCTGGTAATAGATCACCTGGCTCTCTCTCCCACTCACCAGGAAACCCACCAGCACTGAACGTCTTGTATTATAGAGTGTGAATCGACACTAGCGCTGCTTAGATTAAGTGTGTGTGTGTGTGTGTGTGCGTGCGTGCGTGCGTGTGTGGTAATAGATCACCTGGCTCTCTCTCCCACTCACCAGGAAACACACCAGCACTGAACGTCTTGTATTATAGAGTGTGAATCGACACTAGCGCTGCTTAGACCCAAGGCTTTAGGGAGTGTGCGGGTGAGAGAGTGACAGGGAGAACAGGCACCCCAAAAAATCTGAGAGGGCACAAAATACGTGAGGATGGTTAGGGGGTGGTCCGGAGGTGGGGCTAGCCCCCCACTGACTGTAAATTGAAGAATTTTGCATTTTTCAAACACCTGAAACAGCTTTTTCCTGCAATCGAGAGCCATAATCATTATGCTTAATTCTTTGTCAAATATATACAGAACCAGTCAAAAGTTTGGACACACCTACTCATTTCAGGGTTTTTCTTTATTTTTACTATTTTCTACATTGTAGAATAATAGTGAAGACATCAAAACTATGAAATAACACATATGGAATCATGTAGTAACCAAAAAAGTGTTAAACAAATCAAAATATATTTATATTTTAGCTTCTTCAAAGTAGCCACCCTTTGCCTTGACAGCTTTGCACAATCTTGGCATTCTCTCAACCAACTTCATGGGGGATGTCACCTGGAATGCATTTCAATTAACAGGTGTTCCATCTTAAAAGTTAATTTGTGGAATTTCTTTCTTAATTCGTTTGAGCCAATCAGTTGTGTTGTGACAAGGTAGGGGTGGTATACCAGAAGATATCCCTATTTAGTAAAAGACCAAGTCCATATTATGGCAAGAACAGCTAAAATAAGCAAAGAGAAATGACAGTCCATCATGACTTTAAGACATGAAGGTCAGTCAATCCGGAAAATGTAAAAAACTGAAAGTATCTTCAAGTGAAGTCGCAAAAACTATCAAGTGCTGTGATGAAACTGGCTCTCATGAGGACCACCACAGGAAAGGAAGACCCAGAGTTACCTCTGCTGCAGAGGATAAGTTCATTAGAGTTAACTGGCTCTCATGAGGACCACCACAGGAAAGGAAGACCCAGAGTTACCTCTGCTGCAGAGGATAAGGTCATTAGAGTTAACTGGCTCTCATGAGGACCGCCACAGGAAAGGAAGACCCAGAGTTACCTCTGCTGCAGAGGATAAGGTCATTAGATTTAACTGGCTCACATGAGGACCGCCACAGGAAAGGAAGACCCAGAGTTACCTCTGCTGCAGAGGATAAGGTCATTAGAGTTAACTGGCTCACATGAGGACCGCCACAGGAAAGGCAGACCCAGAGGTACCTCTGCTGCAGAGGATAAGTTCATTAGAGTTAACCAGCCTCAGAAATTTCAGCCGAAATAAATGCCTCACAGAGTGTCTGTTACTTGAACATCTCAACATCAACTGTTCAGAGGAGACTTGCTGCAAAGAAACCACCACTAAAGGACACCAATAATGAGAATAGACTTGCTTGGGCCAAGAAACACGAGCAATGGACATTAGACTGGTGGAAATCTGTCCTTTAGTCTGATAAATCCAAATTTAAGAGTTTTGGTTCCAACCACCGTGTCTTTGTGAGATGCAGAGTTGGTGAACGGATGATCTCCGCATGTGTGGTTCCCATCGATCTACGTGCAAGAGGCATCATTACAGTCCCTGGTTCGAATCCAGGCTGCATCATATCCGGCCGTGATTGGGAGTCCCATAGGGCGGCACACAATTGGCCAAGCGTCATCCAGGTTTGGCCGGGGTAGGCCATCATTGTAAATAATAATTTATTCTTAACTGACTTTCCTAGTTAAATAAAGGTTAAAAATCGTGAAGCACGGAGGAGGGGGTGTGATGGTGTAGGGGTGCTTTGCTCGTGACACTGTGATTTATTTAGAGTTCAAGGCACACTAAAACAGCATGGCTACCACAGCATTCTGCAGCGATACGCCATCCCATCTGATTTGCACTTAGTAGGACTGTCATTTGTTTTTCAACAGGACAATGACCCAACACACCTCCAGGCTGTGTAAGGGATATTTTACCAATAAGGAGAGTGATGGAGTGCTGCATCAGATGACTTGGCCTCCCCAATCACTCAACCTCAATCCAATTGAGTTGGTTTGGGATGAGATGGACCGCAGAGTGAAGGAAAAATAGCCAACAAGTGCTCAGCATATGTGGGAACTCCTTCAAGACTGTTGGAAAAGCATTCCAAGTGAATTCCTAGAGTGTGCAAAGCTGCTAACAAGGCAAAGGGTGGTTGGCTACTTTAAAGAATCCAAAATCTAAAATATATTTGGATTTGTTTAACACTTTTTTGGTTACTACATGATTCCATATGTGTTATTTCATAGTTTTGATGTCTTCACTATTATTCTACAATGTAGAAAATTGTAAAAGTAAAGAAAAAACCCTTGAATTATTGCATCCAAACTTTTAACTGGTACTGTATATATTATTTTTTTAATAGGACAAATCTGAGAGGGCACGACGCCTCTGAGTGAGAGAGGGAGAAAAAAGAGGGAGACTGGTGGGATTACACACAATGGACTTCCCTCTGGCTCACAAAAAAAACCCACTAAACGTTTATACCTATGGCAAAGTGAACTGGTTTTGGCAAGCGGGAACCGTGGGCGGCTCCTTTAAGGGCAGACAGCCCCGGAATGAGAGACCGTGGATCCTACAGTGCAGTGTGCTTCAGAATGGATATGGAGAAAATGTAACGGCGCGGCCGCTAGTCTCCTATCTCTGTCTAACCGCTCCTCCAGAATAATGATATGAAGACAATTAATACATATTATTGGACTTGATTGGAGAACAACAACAACAACAACAGCAGCAATAACAACAAACAACAGAGCAAGGATTGGCTCCCAGACATCAGCGTAGCGCCATGCAGTGAGTCGGACATCGAGGTGAGCGCTGCTGCGTTCATGTTTTCCATTTTGTGACTTCCGACTGTTTGGATGTCGCTGGAAGCAATTTAGCGCACATTCTAGCCTACCAGTTACCTTTATAACCGCCGACCTGTAACCTAGGCTACGTTCCACATTTCATATTATTTCCTAGGCTATGAAAATGTTTGCGTCGTGCTTTTAGTGAGGTCAGGTAGCAACGAGATAGGCAGCTCGGCTCAGCCCTCACTGTGTTCGGTCCAGGTGCTGAAGGATAGCCGTATGTCCAGTCGACTCGCCAACGCGCCTGGTGCTGAAACGCATCCATGTAAAAACCATTATTTCAACACACGGGTAGCCTGTGGTATAACAGACTCGATTGATGCCGTTCTGAGTACACCTCAGTGATTGATGCGCTTCCTCAGAGAAGCCTCAAGACGTTACCTACTCCGGAGTGAGTGTCGCGGTAAAGGACTTTTCCCTTAATCCATTTTTGTGGACCGAGGGGTAGGTCTGTCGAGGGGTAAAGGTCTCTCTCTCTGGTCACTGACCATAACAACATTTTGGTCTCCAGCAGTCATTGACAATCACCAGGGTCTGTCTGTGTCCTGGCCCCGCGAATAGAGTCTCTGTTAATAACGGTCATTCATTGACGCGGATTTCGGGATCCGTTCTTTCACGGGTAGAGTCGGCGCTCAGCCATTCAGCAGCCGGTTATTTCTCATTCATGAGTACCGCCACGGTGCGCACATGCTACCACAGCATATCGATTATTCCCATTAATTAAAAGGCGTAGGCTACAGTCATATATTTTACAGTTCTTTCTAATTGGTAATGGTTTATATAGGCATACTGTTATATATATATTTTGTTTTGCTTCTATCGCGGCCTCTTTTAGTCGATAGACTATGATAAACAGCCCGTGAAGATCAAACAACCATCATGCCACTTCATACATGTCAGTGTAGTGCAACAAGGTATGCTAACCTAGACCTATTCCAAGTTTTTAAAGTGTTGGTTTTGTTACCAGTCTGTAAAAATGCTCCAGTAGCCTGTCAGTTCACATATTTTATTCTCTGATTATAGCCTATGTGTGCACAGTTCATCTTTATAGTTTCAAGACGAAAAATTTAAAAAAACTTCCACATCTTACATTTCAGGATGTTTTTTTTTTTTTTGGTCATCTGTGAAATTAATTTAGTGGGTGAGAGGGACAGGAAGCCGAAACGGGGTCGCGGAATGCGCGTCTCCCACGCTCTATCCTTTATCACCGCCATGTGGAGGCACGCTGCACGAAGGCTCACCCTCAGCTCGCTCAATATTTACATTAGCTCTGTTTGTCTCCGTGCCCTTTCTCACCCCCGAGGACATGCTAATTATGTGTGTTTAACATGCACGGTTGCGTGTGGGTTGTTATAAGTGGGTCGTTGTTGCTTGTTTTTACATCACTGGAGGCGCCTGTAGTCTTACACTAGGCACATTCAGAATCAGACGAAAACAAATTATTCCTGAAGGGAGTATTTGTTATAATACTGCACTCCTCAAAGGCATCATTTCCATGTTTTTGTGTATTTACTCAGAGTACATTATGCTTGTAGCATGACTCAGTGTTTGGTCATAGAGTAAATTACGCCTGCCCTGACTACTGTCATCATGTCAGCCCAATCTGGCTCTATCAGGAGTTAAAAGAGAGGCTGTATCAGTGAATGGGGGTTGGGGTGGGGGGTTAGATTTGTTGCTAGGCTATATCCCACTTCTACCAAGAAAGAACATTCCTCTCTCAGACAGTTGGTTGAGAGTCAGGAAGCGCCGGCAGGGTTATCAGAGGTCAGGTCAAAGGTCATAGTGTGTGGTCTGTGATGATGACGCCAGAGCAGGTGAAGGTTGTATAACTCTGACCCCTGACCCCTTTCTTATCTCTGTAGGTCTTATCTACTGGCTGGCTCTATGGGCTGTCATCCTTTCTGATGCTCCTTCTCTTTCTGTCATCCTCTCTCTCTGTCATCCTCTCTCTCTGTCATCCTCTCTCTCTGTCATCCTTTCCCTCTGTCATCCTTTCTGCTGCTCCCTCTCTCTCTGTCATCCTCTCTTTCTGTCATCCTCTCTCTCTGTCATCCTCTCTTTCTGCCATCTTTTCTGATGCTCCCTCTCTCTCTGTCATCTTTTCTTTCTATGCATTTAGGCTGCCGTTGGTTTCTCTGGCCTCTGGCTTCCTTTGGTGAGTCAGCCAGTCAGTTAGTCAGCCAGCCAGCCAGTCAGTCAGCCAGTCAGTCAGCCAGTCAGTCAGCCAGTCAGTCAGTCAATCAGCCAGTCAGCCAGCCAGTCAGTCAGTCAGTCAGTCAGCCAGTCAATCAGCCAGTCAGTCAATCAGCCAGCCAGTCAGTCAGTCAGTCAGTCCATCCCAGTAGTCAGACTAGGCTACCCTCCACTCTCTGACGATGTGCTCTTGTAGATCCCGAAGGAACACACCTTGTTGATTTTAGACACAGGGGAAGGTTTACCCATTAAGTTCACTTCCATCTGTGGATTCAAATAAAAATAAAACAAGACAAATGTTCAGCTGTTTAATGTTTCAACCGATTCATCTGGTTGTTATATCCACAACGGTTTGTATTCTAAGCCAATCAGATGTTTGAAGTTATTGACAGTTATACAGTTATGTGTTAAGTTCCCACAAGTGGCCAATTTCAAAGCTGAACAAAAACTCTTGGTGTTGAGGCAACCGTCAGATAAATACATTTTCTGATATTTTTGTTGTACCTTCTCAGATAAAGTATGATCACATGTGTACATTTAAGATATTAATGTAATGGTGTACAGTACCAGTCAAAAGTTTGGACACCTATTCATTCAAGGGTTTTTCTTATTATAATTTTTTAAAACTATTTTCTACATTGTAGAATAATAGTGAAGACATCAAAACTATGAAATAACACATATGGAATCATGTAGTAACCAAAAAAGTGTTAAAGAAATCAACATATATTTTATATTCTTCAAAGTAGCCCCCCTTTGCTTTGATGACAGCTTTGCACTCTCTTGGAATTCTCTCAACCAGATTCACCTGGAATGCTTTTCCAACAGTCTTGCAGAATGTTGTGGTTGCCATGCAGGTTAAGTGTGCCTTGAATTCTAAATAAATTACAGACAGTGTCACCAGCAAAGCACCCCCACATCATCACACCTCCTCCTCCATGCTTCACGGTGGGAACCACACATGCAGAGATCATTCGTTCGCCTACTCTGCATCTCACAAAGACTCGGCAGTTGGAAACAAAAATGTCAAATTTGCATTCATCAGACCAAAGGACAGATTTCCACCTGTCTGAAGTCCATTGCTTGTGTTTCTTGGCCCAAGCAAGTCTCTTCTCCTTATCGGTGTCCTTTAGTAGTGGTTTCTTTGAAGCAATTCGACCATGAAGGCTTGATTCACGTAGTCTCCTCTGAACAGTTGATGTTGAGATGTGTCTGTTACTTGAACTCCGCAATTTCTGAAGGGCAGGTAACTGTAATGAACTTATCCTCTGCAGCAGAGGTAACTCTGGGTCTTCCTTTCCTGTGGCGGTCCTCATGAGAGACAGGTTCATCATAGTGCTTGATGGTTTTTGCGACTGCACTTGAAGTTCTTTAAATTATCCGGATTGACTGACCTTCTTGTCTTAAAGTAATGATGGACTGTCGTTTCTCTTTGCTTATTTGAGCTGTTCTTGCCATAATATGGACTTGGTCTTTTCCCAAATAGACCATCTTCTGTATACCACCCCTACCTAGTCACAACACAACTGATTGGCTCAAACGCATTAAGAAGGAAATAAATTCCACAAATTAACTTTTAACAAGGCACACCTGTTAATTGAAATGCATTCCAGGTAACTACCTCCTGAAGCTGGTTGAGAGAATGCCAAGAGTGTGCAAAGCTGTCATCAAGCCAAAAGTTGGCTACTTTGAAGAATCTCAAATATAAAATATATTTTAATTTGTTTAACACTTGTTGGTTACGACATGATTCCATATGTGATATTTCATAGTTTTGATGTCTTTACTATTATTCTATAATGTAGAAAACAGTTTTTTTTTTAAATAAAGAAAAACCCCTGAAATGAGTAGGTGTGTCCAAACTTTTGACTGATACTGTATGCACATGATAGCACATGGGCTTTAAGGACTATTTCTTTGCCAATTCATGCTTAGCGGTTGTGGCTGCATGTCACAGTCACACAGTAGCCACATAACTTGGTGAACTACAACAAAATGATAGATTTCAGGCATTCACAGCTTACATTTTAAAATGCATTTAGTCTTATTTTACTGTTTAAGGAACCTTGCATTGTTATACATAGATTGCATTTTTGTAAATGTGGCATTTATCTCATGTGGGTTTAAAGGGTTGATAGCACAAAAAACACTCCCTCTGCACAGGATGTAAATTATAATCAAGTAATACTGTTTAATATGATAAATATTAACTTGCATAATATTGTAGTCTATAGTATATATGTATATCTCAAACGATTGGTTTCCGAATATTTTATGAGTAGACAGTAAATCACAGTTGTTTCAATTAAGCCCCAGTGTGCTCCTGTTAAGCCCCGGTGTGCTCCTGTTAAGCCCAGTGTGCTCCTGTTAAGCCCCATTGTGCTCCTGTTAAGCCCAGTGTGCTCCTGTTAAGCCCCATTGTGCTCCTGTTAAGCCCCGGTGTGCTCCTGTTAAGCCCATTGTGCTCCTGTTAAGCCCCGGTGTGCTCCTGTTAAGCCCAGTGTGCTCCTGTTAAGCCCAGTGTGCTCCTGTTAAGCCCAGTGTGCTCCTGTTAAGCCCATAGTGCTCCTGTTAAGCCCATTGTGCTCCTGTTAAGCCCCGGTGTGCTCCTGTTAAGCCCCATTGTGCTCCTGTTAAGCCCCGGTGTGCTCCTGTTAAGCCCCATAGTGCTCCTGTTAAGCCCCATTGTGCTCCTGTTAAGCCCCGGTGTGCTCCTGTTAAGCCCATTGTGCTCCTGTTAAGCCCCTGTGTGCTCCTGTTAAGCCCCGGTGTGCTCCTGTTAAGCCCCGGTGTGCTCCTGTTAAGCCCATTGTGCTCCTGTTAAGCCCCTGTGTGCTCCTGTTAAGCCCCGGTGTGCTCCTGTTAAGCCCCGGTGTGCTCCTGTTAAGCCCATAGTGCTCCTGTTAAGCCCATTGTGCTCCTGTTAAGCCCCGGTGTGCTCCTGTTAAGCCCCATTGTGCTCCTGTTAAGCCCCGGTGTGCTCCTGTTAAGCCCCATTGTGCTCCTGTTAAGCCCCGGTGTGCTCCTGTTAAGCCCATAGTGCTCCTGTTAAGCCCCGGTGTGCTCCTGTTAAGCCCATAGTGCTCCTGTTAAGCCCCGGTGTGCTCCTGTTAAGCCCCGGTGTGCTCCTGTTAAGCCCCGGTGTGCTCCTGTTAAGCCCATAGTGCTCCTGTTAAGCCCCGGTGTGCTCCTGTTAAGCCCCGGTGTGCTCCTGTTAAGCCCCGGTGTGCTCCTGTTAAGCCCCGGTGTGCTCCTGTTAAGCCCCGGTGTGCTCCTGTTAAGCCCCGGTGTGCTCCTGTTAAGTGTGCATTGAAAGACATGGGAATAGTGTGTTGATACCTCTAACATTCAATGAACATTTTTAATTTATTTCAGATTTAAGTTGATTCTAACACAAAACTACAGTTATGCAAATTATGAGCCTTTGCCAAGATAAAAAAAACAATTATAAAACCTCTGTACTCTCTCCAAGTTGTGGACAGGTAGTCATTGACGCAACGAGAGAACAATTAAATCAGGGTTGACGGACAAGAAGACGACTACTCCTGTACTTTTGGATGGAGGCATTGTCCTATTGTTGTCCTTCATTCATCCAGCTGATTCTGTTTTTTGGTTTACACCTGTGTCTTTGAGAGTTGAAACTGTCTTCAGAGGGAGAGTTGAAACTGTCTTCAGAGGGAGAGTTGAAACTGTCTTCAGACGGAGAGTTGAAACTGTCTTCAGAGGGAGAGTTGAAACTGTCTTCAGAGGGAGAGTTGAAACTGTCTTCAGACGGAGAGTTGAAACTGTCTTCAGACGGAGAGTTGAAACTGTCTTCAGAGGGAGAGTTTAAACTGTCTTCAGAGGGAGAGTTGAAACTGTCTTCAGAGGGAGAGTTGAAACTGTCTTCAGAGGGAGAGTTGAAACTGTCTTCAGAGGGAGAGTTGAAACTGTCTTCAGACGGAGAGTTGAAACTGTCTTCAGAGGGAGAGTTTAAACTGTCTTCAGAGGGAGAGTTGAAACTGTCTTCAGAGGGAGAGTTGAAACTGTCTTCAGACGGAGAGTTGAAACTGTCTTCAGAGGGAGAGTTGAAACTGTCTTCAGAGGGAGAGTTTAAACTGTCTTCAGAGGGAGAGTTGAAACTGTCTTCAGAGGGAGAGTTGAAACTGTCTTCAGAGGGAGAGTTGAAACTGTCTTCAGAGGGAGAGTTGAAACTGTCTTCAGAGGGAGAGTTGAAACTGTCTTCAGACGGAGAGTTGAAACTGTCTTCAGAGGGAGAGTTGAAACTGTCTTCAGACGGAGAGTTGAAACTGTCTTCAGAGGGAGAGTTGAAACTGTCTTCAGAGGGAGAGTTGAAACTGTCTTCAGACGGAGAGTTGAAACTGTCTTCAGAGGGAGAGTTGAAACTGTCTTCAGAGGGAGAGTTGAAACTGTCTTCAGACGGGCTTTAGGAAGACGAGTTGAACTAATTAACAACAGAATAGCAGAACAGCAAATGTGAATCAGCTTTGGGCGATAATGAATTTGAAAGCCATACGTTATGGTTTTTATGAATGGCTTCTTATCCACGGAGGAATATTTATTATTTATGACCAACAAATAACACACCTGATTCAACTAATCATGTTTTGATTGAAATCTATGATTAGTTGTTTAGTTGAATCATGTATGTACCAGTACTGGTTGACAAGAACAAAAGCCTACTTCCATATTGATCTCTGTGGATACGATTGGACAAACCCCCCACTGTTATGAGTGATACTTTCAGGATGAATAGACTTGTCAAGTATTTTCTCAAATATTTGATTGTCTTATTAAAGTAAAGTCATACAACTTTACATGAAAAATTAATCTTTAATTTTATAGAAACTTTTCTTACAGAAATTAGGGGCAGTATATGTTAGAAATGTCTAAACTTAGATTTTGGTGGTTTTAAAACGTACACTTACCCTAATACATACACTTACCCTAATACGTGTACCCTAATACGTACACTTCGTCTAATTCACAGAGGAAACCAATGACTTCTGGATCTATTTATGTGTGGTTACATTCTACCCTTGTAGGCCTGTGTGGTTACATTCTACCCTTGTAGGCCTGTGTGGTTACATTCTACCCTTGTAGGCCTGTGTGGTTACATTCTACCCTTGTAGGCCTGTGTGGTTACATTCTACCCTTGTAGGCCTGTGTGGTTACATTCTACCCTTGTAGGCCTGTGTGGTTACATTCTACCCTTGTAGGCCTGTGTGGTTACATTCTACCCTTGTAGGGCCTGTGTGTGAACTGTGATGTGTCTGTGTCGGCCTGTCATGTTTCTTATGTGTCTGGTTGTGTCATTTCCTGCTCATCCCAGCAGTCATTTCCTGTGTTTGTGTGTGTGTGTGTGCGCGCGTGCGTGCGTGTGTGTGTGTGTGGTGTGTGTGTGAGCAGCTAAAATAGTGCTGTTGTATTAATCAACATGATGTACTGAACAGAACATCTCCTTAGAGGACTGGATCATATCACTGCTCACACGTCTCCTGGTCAATGTGTTTAACAGGTTGGAGTTGCCTGTCTGCGCCTCCTGCTCCTCTCTGCTCCTCTCTGCACCTCTCTGCTCCTCTCTGCACCTCTCTGCTCCTCTCTGCGCCTCTCTGCGCCTCTCTGTTCCTCTCTGCTCCTCTCTACGCCTCTCTGCTCCTCTCTGCTCCTCTCTGCTCCTCTCTGCGCCTCTCTGCTCCTCTCTGCACCTCTCTGCTCCTCTCTGCGCCTCTCTGCTCCTCTCTGTGCCTCTCTGTTCCTCTCTGCTCCTCTCTGCGCCTCTCTGCTCCTCTCTGCTCCTCTCTGCGCCTCTCTGCGCCTCTCTGCTCCTCTCTGCTCCTCTCTGCACCTCTCTGCTCCTCTCTGCTCCTCTCTGCACCTCTCTGCTCCTCTCTGCGCCTCCTGCTCCTCTCTGCTCCTCTCTGCGCCTCCTGCTCCTCTCTGCGCCTCCTGCTCCTCGTCTCTTTCCTGTCCATATCTCCTGGGTCAGTTACTATTACCATACTAAAACCACCTTATGAACACACACACACACACACACACACACACACACACACACACACACACACACACACACACACACACACACACACACACACACACACACACACACACGCACCACACACCACACACACACACACACACACACACACACATCTACCGTTGCTGAACTTAAACCACCTGACAGAGATATCAGCCATATCCTCCTGGGAGGTGGAGGGGTGGGGAGAGAGAGGGAGGGGTGGGAGGGTATAGAGAGGGTGAGGGGGGCAGAGAGAGAGGGGTAGAAGTGGGGGGGGTAGAGAGAGAGACTGAATGATCCCTTTAAGGTGCTGTAAATGGTGACTGAATGGTGCAGTGAATGGTACAGTAGGGTTCCTATAGTCTCTTCCATTGTGTCCATTGTCCATTGTGTAGGGTCTTCGGGGAAGGCTCGAGGGTCTAGTCTGTGGAAAAGTGTATTGTGTGTACGTGTGTTTGTATAGAGTGTGTGTGTGTGTGTGTGTGTGTGTGTGTGTCAGGAGCCGCTGTTCAAGGTGGATTAAGGGTCCCTAGCCCCAAGGTCCTGGAGTGGGCCTGTTTTCCCCTCTGTGTCCCCAGTGGCCTCTCCACCTACATATGTACTTACTCATCCACACACACACACACACACACACACACACACACACACACACACACACACACACACACACACACACACACACACACACACACACACACATACATTGTTTTAGCAGCTGGGCCATGGAGCAAAAACATGACCCCTTCTTCTCTCTTCTCTTCTCTTTCCATAGGTTCACAACCCCTCTCTATTTCCATAGGTTCACAACCCCTCTCTCTTTCCATAGGTTCACAACCCCTCTCTCTTTCCATAGGTTCACAACCCCTCTCTCTTTCTCTCTCTCATCTCACAACGCCTCTCTTTCTCTCTCTCATCTCACAACCCCTCTCTCTTTCTCTCTCATCTCACAACCCGCCTCTCTTTCTCTCTCTCATCTCACAACCCCTCTCTCTTTCTCTCTCATCTCACAACCCCTCTCTCTTTCTCTCTCTCATCTCACAACCCCTCTCTCTTTCTCTCTCTCATCTCACAACCCCTCTCTCTTTCTCTCTCATCTCACAACCCCTCTCTCTTTCTCTCTCTCATCTCACAACCCCTCTCTCTTTCTCTCTCTCATCTCACAACCCCTCTCTCTTTCTCTCTCATCTCACAACCCCTCTCTCTTTCTCTCTCTCATCTCACAACCCCTCTCTCTTTCTCTCTCTCATCTCACAACCCCTCTCTCTTTCTCTCTCATCTCACCACCCCTCTCTTTTTCTCTCTCTCATCTCACAACCTTTCTCTTTCTCTCGCCTCATCTCATAACTAAGCGCAAACCAGATGGGATGGTGTATCGCTGCACAATGCTGTGGTAGCCATGCTGGTTAAGTGTGCCTTGAATTCTAAATAAATCACTGACAGTCATTCCAGGTGACTACCTCATGACTACCTCTCTGGTTGAGAGAATGCCAAGAGTGTGCAAAGCTGCATCAAGGCAAAGGGTGGTTACTTTGATGAACCTCAAAAATAAAACATATGTTGATTTGTTTAACACCTTTTTGGTTACTGCATGATTCCATATGTGCTATTTCATAGTGTTGATGTCTTCACTGTTATTCTACAATGTAGAAAATAGTAAAAATAAAGAAAAACCCTTGAATGAGTAGGTGTGTTCAAACTTTTGATTGGTACAGGGTACACATTGTATTGTAGTATCTGGAGACCCTCCGTGTTCAGTATTGTAGTATCTGGAGACCCTCCGTGTTCAGTAGTGTAGTATCTAGGGACCCTCCGTGTTCAGTATTGTAGTATCTGGAGACCCTCCGTGTTCAGTATTGTAGTATCTAGGGACCCTCCGTGTTCAGTATTGTAGTATCTAGGGACCCTCCGTGTTCAGTATTGTAGTATCTAGGGACCCTCCGTGTTCAGTATTGTATTGTAGTATCTAGGGACCCTCCGTGTTCAGTATTGTAGTATCTAGGGACCCTCCGTGTTCAGTATTGTAGTATCTAGGGACCCTCCGTGTTCAGTAGTGGAGTATCTAGGGACCCTCTGTGTTCAGTATTGTAGTATCTAGAGACCCTCCGTGTTCAGTAGTGTAGTATCTAGGGACCCTCCGTGTTCAGTAGTGTAGTATCTAGGGACCCTCCGTGTTCAGTATTGTAGTATCTGGAGACCCTCCGTGTTCAGTATTGTAGTATCTAGGGACCCTCCGTGTTCAGTATTGTAGTATCTAGGGACCCTCCGTGTTCAGTATTGTAGTATCTAGGGACCCTCCGTGTTCAGTATTGTATTGTAGTATCTAGGGACCCTCCGTGTTCAGTATTGTAGTATCTAGAGACCCTCCGTGTTCAGTATTGTATCAGTATCCACTGGGCTCCAGACCTCAAACCCACTGCTTCCACTTCCTCTACAATCTTCTCTGGCTTGAGTTTCATGCTGACTGTGTGTGTGTGTGTGTGTGTGTGTGTGTGTGTGTGTGTGTGTGTGTGTGTGTGTGTGTGTGTGTGTGTGTGTGTGTGTGTGTACAGTGTCTATCCAGTATCTTTTTAGAAAGGCACGTATCCTCTTCTTAACGGAAGGACATGATCTTGAGAAATGCTCCTCGTCATGTTCGCGTTCTGTTTTTAATTTTTGCTGAATGTGTGGAAAGCTGGACCACCCGGATGTTTAAGGAAATGAAAAAAATAGCTGCACTGATATCAGACTGCCTCCCAGCCACTGCACACAACAGTGGGGGTCAGTGCTGTTTAACACGAGGGAGGACTGATGTTTTAATATATTGTTAATGAACACGACCCTTATTTCTATTACAGCACATTGGATGACTGTTATTCGTTTTCCATTCACCCAGTTCAATGTAACAACGGTAGGTTTAGGCTACTTTCACGCTGATGCTAGAATGTTCCCCTGTACCCATCGTGAGGACTTTCAATTGGACAAATTCAGGTAGGTTTATCCCCGTTTCGTTCCGTTTGCTTCCCGTTGAAGAAATGTTTTTCAACGGAATCGGTGGAATGAAGACACCCCCCCCTGATCACTTGCACACAAACACAGTTCACTTTCATAGCAGCCACATACGAACAGCATGATAATTTTTTCCTCGTTGTGGAATTACTTCTCGCGTTCACCGCGCTCTCCTCCTCTGTGGACTTCAGTGCACAACACAACAGTTGTCTGTCACCAGGCGACAAAACCTTTCCAAACCAAATCGTCATACCATAACCGCTAACCGTTAACCGCTAACCGCATAACACACAGCCTACATCGTTGTCACACTATTAGCTAACGTCATAGTCAACATAGTTCTAGTGCCTAACGTGTTAGTAAACCCACTACAATCACACAGGACAGTGTACAGCAAGCAGTTGGATAGCTTTAGCCAGCTAGCTAACATATCATTCCTCTCTGTTGGATAGCCTTAGCCTATACTGACTCACAGAAGAAGCTGCCTAATTATTACAACACTTATCGTTCACCTCTCGATTCAGCTTAATGACACATCTCAAATGAAACCCATGAGACGCCAGTTGTCAACAAGCTAACAGGGAACCTATCAACAAGCTAACAAGGCATCTATCAAGCTAACAGGGAACCTATTAGCTTGACTAACCCATACCCCCGCACATTGACTCGGTACCGGTACCCCCTGTATATAGCCTCATTACTAACCTGTACCCCTCCACATTGACTCGGTACCGGTACCCCCTGTATATAGCCTCCACATTGACTCGGTACCGGTGCCCCCTGTATATAGCCTCATTACTAACCTGTACCCCTCCACATTGACTCGGTACCGATACCCCCTGTATATAGCCTCCACATTGACTCGGTACCGGTGCCCCCTGTATATAGCCTCATTACTAACCTGTACCCCTCCACATTGACTCGGTACCAGTACCCCCTGTATATAGCCTCCACATTGACTCGGTACCGGTACCCCCTGTATATAGTCTCATTACTAACCTGTACCCCTGTATATAGTCTCATTACTAACCTGTACCCCCTGTATATAGTCTCATTACTAACCTGTACCCCTGTATATAGTCTCATTACTAACCTGTACCCCCTGTATATAGTCTCATTACTAACCTGACAATCTCTTTACAGTAGGGGTATAGGCTTTTATGATAATGTAATGATGATAATCTCTTTACAGTAGGAGTATAGGGTAGGCTTTTATGATAATGTAATGCTGATAATCACTTTACAGTAGGGGTGTAGGGTAGGCCTAAAATTATAATGTAATGATGATAATCTCTTTACAGTATGGGTATAGCGTAGGCTTTTATGATAATGTAATGATGATAATCGCTTTACAGTAGGGGTATAGGGTAGGCGTTTATGATGATTTGAGGGCCCACATTCTGGCCCACCTACATTATTTGCTGGACCTACGCTGCTGGCTAGATTATATAATTAATTACATAGGGAGTTACACTGCAATGTCTTCTATTAAACTGGTTTAATGCTGAACATTGAGTCAGGATTACTTTTTTTGTTGAATTGAAACAGACACTAGTGATTTAGAGAACATTAGTTAACTCTACGTATGAACTCTTAATGGGAGGCCTCTCTCATTCAGCTGTGTGTGTGTGTGTGTGTGTGTATGCGCCTGTGTTTGTGTGTGTATATGTGTGTGTGTGCGTGGGCGAGAGTCTCATTCACTAAAACCTCTGAGTCAGGCGTAACCTTGCCTGCTGTGGCTGATACTTCAATAAGAGTATTTCTGTCCTGGCTGCTCTAATCTCTGGTGGGGAGACTGTAGACATTAACACAGTGCTTATCCTTTCACCTTTGCTGCCACACATCCTTCACTGTATGATCTCGAGATTACCTCCCTTCAGAGAGGAATAAGAGGGATTTCACTTAACATGAATCTGTCTGATCGTCTCATCTCCCTCCTCTCCTCCTACCTCCCCCCCTCTCTCTCTCCTCCTCTCATCTCCCTCCTCTCCTCCTACCTCCCCCTCTCTCTCTCTCTCTCCTCCTCTCATCTCCCTCCTCTCCTCCTACCTCCCCTCTCTCTTTCTCTCCTCTCATCTCCCTCCTCTCCTTCTACCTCCCCCTCTCTCCTCTCATCTCCCTCCTCTCCTCCTACCTCCCCCTCTCTCTCTCTCTCCTCCTCTCATCTCCCTCCTCTCCTCCTACCTCCCCTCTCTCTTTCTCTCCTCTCATCTCCCTCCTCTCCTTCTACCTCCCCCTCTCTCCTCTCATCTCCCTCCTCTCCTCCTACCTCCCCCCCTCTCTCTCTCTCTCTCTCTCTCATCCTCTCATCTCCCTCCTCTCCTCCTCCTTCCCTCCACATCCTCTGACATTCCTCTAGATGTGGTTTTATCTCGGGCCCTCTCGGGCCCTCTTGAAAGAGGGTAGGGTAGATGCTTCCTCCAACAGCTGTATGTACTTGGCTGAGAGAGAGAAAGAGAGGTATGAGGAGAGGAGGAGGGGTAGAAAGAGGAGGGGTAGAGAGATGAGTAGAGAAAGGAGGGGAGAGGAGTAGAGAGAGGAGGGAAGAGGAGGAGGAGTGGAGAGAGGAGGGGTAGAGAGAGGAGGGGAGAGGAGTAGAGAGAGGAGGGAAGAGGAGGAGGAGTAGAGAGAGAGGAGCGGAAGAGTAGAAAGAGGAGAGGAGGAGTAGAGAGGAGGGGTAGAATAGAGAGGAGGAGAAGAGGAGGAGTAGAGAGAGGAGGGGTAGAGAGGGGTGGTGTAGAGAGGAGGAGGAGAGAGAGGAAAGGAGGAGTAGAAAGAGAAGGAGAAGCAGACAAAGAGATCAGAGTGATTTCACTCAACATGAATCTGTCTTCTGATTTTCATTTTGTGATCTTCTCTTCCTACCTCCCCCTCTCTCTCTCCTCTCCTCTCATCTCCCTCCTCTCTTCCTACCTCCCCCTCTCTCATCTCCCTCCTGTCCTCCTACCTCCCCCCCTCTCTCTCTCTCCTCTCATCTCCCTCCTCTCTTCCTACCTCCCCCTCTCTCTCCTCTCCCTCCTCTCCTCCTACCCCCCTCTCTCTCTCCTCTCATCTTCCTCCTCTCTTCCTACCTCCCCCTCTCTCTCTCTCTCTCTCTCTCTCTCCTCTCATCTCCCTCCTCTCCTCCTACCTCCCCCTCTCTCCTCTCATCTCCCTCCTCTCCTCCTACCTCCCCCTCTCTCCTCTCATCTCCCGCCTCTCCTGCTACCTCCCCCCCCCTCTCTCTCTCTCTCTCTCTCTCCTCTCATCTCCCTCCTCTCCTCCTACCTCCCCCTCTCTCCGCTCATCTTCCTCCTCTCCTCCTACCTCCCCCTCTCTCCTCTCATCTCCCGCCTCTCCTGCTACCTCCCCCCTCTCTCTCTCTCTCATCTCCCTCCTCTCCTCCTACCTCCCCCTCTCTCCTCTCATCTCCCGCCTCTCCTGCTACCTCCCCCTCTCTCCTCTCATCTCCCGCCTCTCCTGCTACCTCCCCCTCTCTCTTTCTCTCTCATCTCCCTCCTCTCCTCCTACCCCCCCTCCCTCCTCCTTCCCTCCACATCCTCTGACATTCCTCTAGATGTGGTTTTATCTCGGGCGGCATCACAAACATGTTTTTACATCTTGAAATAAGGTGATAGATGGATGGTCCCACCAACAGCTGTATGTACTTGGAGTTTGTCTCATTATCCTTCCCTGGGCTCAGTCTAGGTCCTTGATATGATCTGATTTAATCCAGTTTAGTTGGATCTCTACCACGGGGCTTCAGTGAGGAGAGGAGGAGAAGGGGGAGGAGGGTAGAGCGAGAGAGAGGGTAGAGCGAGAGAGGGTAGAGCGAGAGAGGGTAGAGCGAGAGAGGGTAGCGAGAGAGAGGGTAGAGCGAGAGAGAGGGTAGAGAGAGAGAGCGAGAGGGTAGAGAGAGAGAGACGTGGTAGAGAGAGAGAGGGTAGAGAGAGAGAGAGAGAGAGAGAGAGAGAGAGAGAGAGAGAGAGAGGGTAGAGAGAGAGAGAGAGGGTAGAGAGAGAGAGAGAGAGGGTAGAGAGAGAGAGAGAGAGGGTAGAGAGAGAGATAGGGTAGAGAGAGAGAGACGTGGTAGAGAGAGAGAGGGTAGAGAGAGAGAGAGAGAGGGTAGAGAGAGAGAGAGGGTAGAGAGAGAGAGAGAGGGTAGAGAGAGAGAGAGAGAGGGAGCTTGGGCACAGAACTGCAGACTTGTTTCGGGAATCAGAGGGGGAGAGATGTGCACTAAACCTGTGTAACAAGATTCTGTTTTTGAAAATGACAAGATGCTGCACAGACAGTCGAGGTGATGGAGTGGAACTGTGTGTGTACGGCTCCTCTCTCCACCTGGATTGTAAGTGTAACTTTGTGTGGGTTGGAGAAATCAGGACTGCTCAAATCCAACACAAATTACAAGCAGCACTTAATAACAAAATTACCCCTAAACCAGTGGGTCAAAATCTCCACCTTCAGTCTGCATAGAGCTCCCTCAGTACAGACCTCTACCTACAGTCTGCATAGAGCCCCCTCAGTACAGACCTCTACCTACAGTCTGCATAGAGCCCCCTCAGTACAGACCTCTACCTACAGTCTGCATAGAGCCTCCTCAGTACAGACCTCTACCTACAGTCTGCATAGAGCCGCCTCAGTACAGACCTCTACCTTCAGACTGCATAGAGCCCCCTCAGTACAGACCTCTACCTTCAGCCTGCATAGAGCCCCCTCAGTACAGACCTCTACCTACAGTCTGCATAGAGCCCCCTCAGTACAGACCTCTACCTACAGTCTGCATAGAGCCCCCTCAGGACAGACCTCTACCTACAGTCTGCATAGAGCCCCCTCAGTTCAGACCTCTACCTACAGTCTGCATAGAGCCTCCTCAGTACAGACCTCTACCTACAGTCTGCATAGAGCCTCCTCAGTACAGACCTCTACCTACAGTCTGCATAGAGCCTCCTCAGTACAGACCTCTACCTACAGTCTGCATAGAGCCGCCTCAGTACAGACCTCTACCTTCAGACTGCATAGAGCCCCCTCAGTACAGACCTCTACCTTCAGCCTGCATAGAGCCCCCTCAGTACAGACCTCTACCTACAGTCTGCATAGAGCCCCCTCAGTACAGACCTCTACCTACAGTCTGCATAGAGCCCCCTCAGGACAGACCTCTACCTACAGTCTGCATAGAGCCCCCTCAGTTCAGACCTCTACCTTCAGTCTGCATAGAGCCCCCTCAGTACAGACCAGAGTACTGGACAGCTTTGTGACATCAAATGGACTTTGGTGGTCAAGATGTGTTGGTATCTGTACTGATGGCACAAGATCCATGACAGGGAGACTCCCGACGCCAATTGGGTCCACTGCAGCATCCACCGAGAGGCTCTTGCTGCCAAGGGAATTCCTGACAGCTTGAAAGACGTTTTGGACTCTACAGTCGTGGCCAAAAGTTTTAAGAATGACACAAATATTAATTTTCACAAAGTCTGCTGCCTCAGTTTGTATGATGGCAATATGCATATACTACAGAATGTTATGAAGAGGGATCAGGGGAATTGCAATTAATTGCAAAGTCCCTCTTTGCCATGCAAATAAACTGAATCCCCCAAAAACATTTCCACTGCATTTCAGCCCTGCCACAAAAGGACCAGCTGACATCATGTCAGTGATTCTCTTGTTAACACAGGTGTGAGTGATGACGAGGACAAGGCTGGAGATCACTCTGTCATGCTGATTGAGTTGGAATAACAGACTGGAAGCTTCAAAAGGAGGGTGGTGCATGGAATCATTGTTCTTCCCCTGTCAACCATGGTTACCTGCAAGGAAACACGTGCCGTCATCATTGCTTTGCACAAAAAGGGCTTCACAGGCAAGGATATTGCTGCCAGTAAGATTGCACCTAAATAAACCATTTATCGGATCATCAAGAACTTCAAGGAGAGTGGTTGAATTGTTGTGAAGAAGGCTTCAGGGCGCTCAAGAAAGTCCAGCAAGCGCCAGGACCGTCTCCTAAAGTTGATTCAGCTGCGGGATCGGGGCACCACCAGTGCAGAGCTCGCTCAGGAATGGCAGCAGGCAGGTGTGAGTGCATCTGCACACACAGTGAGGCAAAGACTTTTGGAGGATGGCCTGGTGTCAAGAAGGGCAGCAAAGAAGCCACTTCTCTCCAGGAAAAACATCAGGGACAGACTGATATTCTGCAAAAGGTACAGGGATTGGACTGCTGAGAACTGGGGTGAAGTCATTTTCTCTGATGAATCCCCTTTCCGATTGATTGGGGCATCCGGAAAAAAGCTTGTCCGGAGAAGACCAGGTGAGCGCTACCATCAGTCCTGTGTCATGCCAACAGTAAAGCATCCTGAGACCATTCATGTGTGGGGTGGCTTCTCAGCCAAGGGAGTGGGCTCACTCACAATTTTGCCTAAGAATACAGCCATGAACAAAGAATGGTACCAACACATCCTCCGAGAGCAACTTCTCCATCCAGGAACAGGTTGGTGACAAACAATGCCTTTTCCAGCATGATGGAGCACCTTGCCATAAGGCAAAGTGATAACTAAGTGGCTCGGGGAATAAAACATAGATATTTTGGATCCATGGCCAGGAAACTCCCCAGACCTTAATCCCATTGAGAACTTGTGGTCAATCCTCAAGAGGCAGGTGGACAAACAAAAACCAACAAATTTTGACAAAGTCCAAGCATTGATTATGCAAGAATGGGCTGCCATCAGTCAGGATGTGGCCCAGAAGTTAATTGACAGCATGCCAGGGCGGATTGCAGAGGTCTTGAAAAAGAAGGGTCAACACTGCAAATATTAACTTTTTGCATCAACTTCATGTAATTGTCAATAAAAACCTTTGACACTTATGAAATGCTTGTAATTATACTTCAGTATTCCATAGTAACATCTGACAAAAATATCTAAAGACACTGAAGCAGCAAACTTTGTGGAAATTAATATTTGTCATTCTCAAAACTTTTCACCACGACTGTGGATTTGAACCTTTCAGTTACTGGGCCAAACGGGCTTAACCGCTAGGCTACCTGGAGAGATGGGTTTGTGATCCGATGTGGCTCAGCCTGGGCCTGGGAGGGAGGGAGGGAGTTAGGGAGGGAGGGAGGAAGGGAGGGAGAGGAAATAGGGAGGGAGGGGGGGAGGGAGGGAGGGAAGAAGGAGGGAGTTAGGGAAGGAGGGTGGAAGGGAGGGAGTTAGGGAGGGAAGGAGGGAGGGAGTTAGGGAGGGAGGGAGGGAGTTAAGGAGGGAGGGAGGGAGTTAGGGAGGGAGAGAGTTAGGGAGGGAGGGAGATGAAAGAGGGAGGGAGGGAGGGATAGGGCTGAGTCATACTCCCAGTGAGGCAGAGAGAGATGGAAGGATGAGAGAGGGATGAGTGTCTTCCTTAAGAGAGTGGGAACAAGGCGGCCACTGTCACATTGATTTACAGGGATAACAACTCATGCAGGCTGCCTACAGGCAGAGGAAAAAGAGGGAGGTAGAGCAGGAGCAGGAGGAATTATAGATTTCTAGCTGACAAACGGATAGTTCTTTATATCTTTCTAAATTCCTCTTCAATTGGATTGTTGCGCTCGAGTCCAAACCAAACACTGCTACAAACGTAAATGGATACAGATTTATTTTTGATTCGCTGAACACAGCACGATTAAAAAAAAATGATTTAAAAGGAAATAATTTTCTCCAGATTGCGTCTGGCTTTAGTCATGTCCTTGGTCAACTCCCTCTTCACAACAGATGATGTCATCTGGTACGAGCCATGTGATTGGGACAGTGGTGGAAAAAGTAGCCAAAACTCACACTGTAGTAAAAGTAAAGATACCTTAATAGAAAATGAAGTCACCCAGTATGAAATACTACTCGAGTAAAAGTCTAAAAGTATTTGGTTTTAAAATATACTTAAGTATAAAAAGTAAAAGTAATTACTAAAATATACTTAAGTATAAAAAGTAAAAGTATGAATAATTTTTTTATTCCTTTTATTAAGCAAAACATGTTTTTATTTAATTTATTTTATTTACGGATAACCAGAGGCTCCAACATTCCAACAAACGAAGCACGTGTGTTTAGTGTGGTCAGAGGCAGAAGGGAAGACCAGGGATGATGTGTTGATAAGCGTGTACATTAGACCATTTTCCTGTCCTGCTCAGCATTCAAAATGTAACTCTTGTTTGTCAGGCAAAACGTGTGGAGTAAAAAAGTACATTATTTTCTATAGGAATGTAGTGAAGTAAAAAAAATAAAAGTATTCTAAAATATAAATAGCAAAGAGCAGATACACAACAACAACAACAACAAAACGACTTAAATAAGTACTTTAAGGTATTTTTACTTAAAATATTTTACACCACTAGATGATGATGTATGTCAGTGTAGCAGGGCTGTGGGGAGAGATCGTTCTTCCACAGAGAGAGAAGGACTGGGCCTGTCGCCTGTCGCCTCTATTTAGGGAAATGACAAAACACAATCTCCCAGCCTCAGAAGTCTTGTTTCGTTCCCACATCTTCTGTGGTTCACACGACACACGTTTTCCCACACAGAGACTGTTATTCTGTTGGCGCTGTCCTTTGTAAATCCTAGGATCCCACACATTCTCACTGTAATGTCTCTTTCCTTGCTATTGGTGACACACACACACACACACACACGCACACGCACACGCACACGCACACACACACGCACACGCACACGCACACGCACACACACACACACACACAGACAGAATGTTAGCAGGGCTTGGTTAGCACACTCTCTAACATGTCTAGCAGGGCATGGTGATGAACCCCCCACACTCTCTAACATGTCTCTCTCTCTGTCTTTCCTTCTGTCACCTCTCTCAGGCGGGTTGGCATGGTGATGAACCCCCCACACTCTCTAACATGTCTCTCTCTCTATCTTTCCTTCTGTCACCTCCCTCAGGCGGGTTGGCATGGCCCAGTGATGAACGGAGCTGCGGTGCCCGGCAGCCCGGAGTTCTCCTCCTCGTGCCCGCTGCCCGACTGGCGAGAGTTCTGCGAGCTTCATGCCCGTGCCTCCGCCTCCGACTTTGCCCACAAGTTCCGCCGCTTCCTGACGGAGAACCCGTGCTACGACGCCCCGGGCGCCGACGGCAGCTTCTCGCAGCACTTCGCCAGACACTTCCTGGAGTGTTTTTCTGCTGCTGTCACCCAGGCCAGGGACCACCAGGCCTCGCTCTTGCCAGGGGACGACGGCTCCAACGCTCCCCCCAAATACAGCATCGTTCCCTTCCTGGGGATCCAGGGCTGCCTTCTGCCCTACGGACACAACGACCTCTATCAGCGGCGCAAGGACGCCGGTGCCTCCAGCGAGTCCCTGGACAGTATGGACAGTGGAGGTTTAGGACTAGAAGGGATAGGAGGAGGTAGTTCCTCCTCTATGGCCACCTCCCGCACCCCTCAGCCCTCCCACAAACCCTCTGCTCTGGGCCAGTCACGCAGCTCAGAGGATGTGTCTGTGGGACACCCCAAGGCCCGCTTCAAGAAGGGATTCTCTCTGAGGAACATGAGTCTGTGTGTGGTGGGCGGGGTAAAGGAGATCTGGCACCGCCACGCCTCCCCTGAACCAGACCCCGTAGTGGGGTCCGGAGGGGTCAGACGGGTCAACGGAGGAGGGGAGCCAGGTGGGGACCGATGGTCCCAGAGACTGCGTCTTCCCAGGGGGTCTCAGGGGCACAAGGCTGAGCTGCTGGAGATCCAGAGAGAGGGGGCTCTGCGTTACATGGTAGCTGATGATACTAACTGTATAGGTGTGCCTCAGTGGCAGAAGTGTAGGTTGCTGCTGAGGAAGACCAGGAGGGACGAAGGGGGTGACAAGTTCCTGTTGGAGTTCTATGTGCCACCCAAGGTAGAGTTACAGTATAAGGACGTGGACACACACACACAGACACACACATAAAAAGTATATGTCTATGATCACTGGCTCTGGCCTTAAGGTAACAAAATAAGACTCTGCCTTGATACCAGAGGGCCCCAAGGAGAGATGGGGGTCGGGGGGGGGGGGGGGGGGGAGTAGAGAGAGAGAGTAAAGAGAGAGACAGAGAGAGAGAGAGAGACAAATAGAGAGAGACAAAGAGAGAGAGAGAGAGAGAGACAAAGAGAGAGAGAGAGAGAGAGAGAGAGAGAGAGAGTAGAGAGAGAGAGACCTTTCTGAAGGATGCATTAGGCAGTTTGGGAGGGAGCTGACTGAGGAAACACACCCATGAACACGTGGCTTTATGGGGAGAGATATGAGTGGATGTAGCCATATAGAGGGATTTCCATGGATGTTAGATTCGACATGACACCGAGCAGCGGTTCTTCATCCTGGTCCTTTGGGACCCAAAGTGGGGCACATTTGAGTTTTTTGCCCCTAGCAACTATCAGGTGTGTCGTTGCTAGGGGCCCCAGAACCAGGATGAAGAGACAACGACGTAGAGGGATGTGTTATATATGGATCGTTATTCTGGATCTGAGGAAATACTTTGGAAAGAGAAATGAGGATATTGAATATGATGACACAATGGGTTGTTTCACATCTTCTGGAACTGTGTGTTTCTCCAAACGCATTTTTTTTTTGCTATTAAGTAGAAGTTGCCTTGCAATCCTGAAACTGACGCTCACTTCTTGTTGTGATCCAAGGTCCACTGACTAATGATCATGTGTTCCCTAAAAGACCTGCATGTCTCAACAGACTAATGATCATGTGTTCCCTAAAAGACCTGCATGTCTCAACAGAGTAATGGGCATGTGTTCCCTAAAAAACCTGCATGTCTCAACAGAGTAATGACCATGTGTTCCCTAAAAAACCTGCATGTCTCAACGGACTAATGACCATGTGTTCCCTAAAAGACCTGCATGTCTCAACAGAGTAATGGGCATGTGTTCCCTAAAAAACCTGCATGTCTCAACAGAGTAATGACCATGTGTTCCCTAAAAAACCTGCATGTCTCAACGGACTAATGACCATGTGTTCCCTAAAAAACCTGCATGTCTCAACGGACTAATGATCATGTGTTCCCTAAAAGACCTGCATGTCTCAACAGAGTAATGGGCATGTGTTCCCTAAAAAACCTGCATGTCTCAACGGACTAATGATCATGTGTTCCCTAAAAGACCTGCATGTCTCAACAGAGTAATGGGCATGTGTTCCCTAAAAAACCTGCATGTCTCAACAGAGTAATGACCATGTGTTCCCTAAAAAACCTGCATGTCTCAACGGACTAATGACCATGTGTTCCCTAAAAAACCTGCATGTCTCAACAGAGTAATGACCATGTGTTCCCTAAAAAACCTGCATGTCTCAACAGAGTAATGACCATGTGTTCCCTAAAAAACCTGCATGTCTCAACGGACTAATGACCATGTGTTCCCTAAAAAACCTGCATGTCTCAACAGAGTAATGGGCATGTGTTCCCTAAAAAACCTGCATGTCTCAAAAGAGTAATGACCATGTGTTCCCTAAAAAACCTGCATGTCTCAAAAGAGTAATGACCATGTGTTCCCTAAAAAACCTGCATGTCTCAACAGAGTAATGACCATGTGTTCCCTAAAAAACCTGCATGTCTCAACAGAGACTCAGAAGTGACTGCTTCACTAAGGCTATCAGGGCCTGTTTTATTTTTATAAAAAGTCTGTTAAGTCCGTTAAGAACAAATTCTTCTTGACAATGACGACCTACCAGGGAACAGTGGGTTAACTGCCTTGTTCAAGGGCAAAATTACCTTGTCAGCTCGGGGATTTGATCTAGCAACATTTCAGTTACTGGCCCAACGCACTAACCACTAAGCTACCTGCCTCCCCTTTAACCACTAGGCTACCTGCCGCCCCTCTAACCACTAGGCTACCTGCTTCTAACCACTAGGCTACCTGCCGCCCCTCTAACCACTAGGCTACCTGCCGCCCCTCCAACCACTAGGCTACCTGCCGCCCCTCTAACCACTAGGCTACCTGCCGCCCCTGTATCGACAAAGCCTCTCAGAGTAGGAGTGCTGGTCTGGCATCTGTTTAGACTTTTAGATCAGAATGAATTATATTTTGTTTGGACAGATCCTAGATCAGCACTTCTACAATGAGAGGATATGAGGTCCAGGTTCTCACAAAGCCAAAGCTCTGTAGAGTCAACAGTGGCAATGAGACTGAATGTCTGAGTCATAAAGTCTCACTTCTGCCTTGCCTGGGCTTGTCCTGCCTGTCTGCCTGGGCTTGTCCGGATACCCTGCCTCTGCTTCATGCCTCGTCAGCACACCATCTATCTCCCAGCAGGCAGACAGGCAGACAGGCAGACAGACAGACAGACAGACAGACAGACAGACAGACAGACAGACAGACAGACAGACAATGGGAGGAGAGAACACGCACTACTCTGTTATACAGTACACTGGTTCAGCAGGCCTGTCTCATAACAAGACTAAAGAGGCCGAACAGACAGACAGACAGACTATGGGAGGAGAGAACACGTCTCTCTGTCTCTCTGTTATACAGTACACTGGTTCAGCAGGCCTGTCTCATAACAAGACTAAAGAGGCCGAACAGACAGACAGACAGACTATGGGAGGAGAGAACACGTCTCTCTGTCTCTCTGTTATACAGTACACTGGTTCAGCAGGCCTGTCTCATAACAAGACTAAAGAGGCCGAACAGACAGACAGACAGACTATGGGAGGAGAGAACACGTCTCTCTGTCTCTCTGTTATACAGTACACTGGTTCAGCAGGCCTGTCTCATAACAAGACTAAAGAGGCCGAACAGACAGAGGACCAATAGCTGCAGTCAAAAGGCTCCCTTCTCTCCTCTTTGGAGATGTTGCCTTATCCCATAGAGGTATCGGGGTGAGCTAAGTCTCCTCCATGGTACTTTTATCAATCCAGTCAGATGAAATGAGTGGAACCATTTTCCAGGTACAGTTTTTGAATGGTGTCGGGTTCTTCTTGACTGTTGCCAAGGATGTGATGTGATGTCAGTTGGGGCAAGAAGAACATGAAATATCCCTTTAGATACAGGAAGTGACCTTTGATATTCTTCCCCCAGAGATGAGCTGAGTGGAGGACTCAGGACAGCTAGTCAGTCATACAGGGAGATGAGATGAGTGGAGGACTCAGGACAGCGAGTCAGTCATACAGGGAGATGAGCTGAGTGGAGGACTCAGGACAGCTAGTCAGTCGTACAGGGAGATGAGCTGAGTGGAGGACTCAGGACAGCTAGTCAGTCACACAGGGAGATGAGCTGAGTGGAGTGGAGGACTCAGGACAGCTAGTCAGTCGTACAGGGAGATGAGCTGAGTGGAGGACTCAGGACAGCTAGTCAGTCACACAGGGAGATGAGCTGAGTGGAGGACTCAGGACAGCTAGTCAGTCACACAGGGTGATGAGCTGAGTGGAGGACTCAGGACAGCTAGTCAGTCACACAGGGAGATGAGCTGAGTGGAGGACTCAGGACAGCTAGTCAGTCGTACAGGGAGATGAGCTGAGTGGAGGACTCAGGACAGCTAGTCAGTCACACAGGGAGATGAGCTGAGTGGAGGACTCAGGACAGCTAGTCAGTCACACAGGGAGATGAGCTGAGTAGAGGACTCAGGACAGCTAGTCAGTCGTACAGGGAGATGAGCTGAGTGGAGGACTCAGGACAGCTAGTCAGTCACACAGGGTGATGAGCTGAGTGGAGGACTCAGGACAGCTAGTCAGTCGTACAGGGAGATGAGCTGAGTGGAGTGGAGGACTCAGGACAGCTAGTCAGTCACACAGGGAGATGAGCTGAGTGGAGGACTCAGGACAGCTAGTCAGTCGTACAGGGAGATGAGCTGAGTGAAGTGGAGGACTCAGGACAGCTAGTCTGTCATACAGGGAGATGAAGATGAAGAGCAGTCAGATCAACTGATAAACCTCTACGACAATACCTACACACACACACACACACACACACACACACACACACACACACACACACACACACAGACAGACAGAGCACTTTTTAATTGAAATCTAAAAGGATTGGGATGTGTGTGTGTGTGTGTGTGTGTGTGTGTGTGTGTGTGTGTGTGTGTGTGTGTGTGTGTGTGTGTGTGTGTGTGTGTGTGTGTGTGTGTGTGTGTGTGTGTGTGTCCAACAGTCATCAAAGCCAAAGGTGAGCATCCCTCTGTCTGCCATCGTGGAGGTGAGGACCACCATGCCCCTGGAGATGCCTGACAGAGACAACACCTTCGTCCTGAAGGTAAGGGTAAGAAATCATCACACAACATTACCCTGTCTTCTCCCTGTTCTGTTCTCTCACAACATTACCCTGTCTTCTCCATTGTTCTGTTCTCTCACAACATTACCCTGTCTTCTCCCTGTTCTGTTCTCTCACAACATTACCCTGTCTTCTCCCTGTTCTGTTCTCTCACAACATTACCCTGTCTTCTCCCTGTTCTGTTCTCTCACAACATTACCCTGTCTTCTCCATTGTTCTGTTCTCTCACAACATTACCCTGTCTTCTCCCTGTTCTGTTCTCACAACATTACCCTGTCTTCTCTCTGTTCTGTTCTCTCACAACATTACCCTGTCTTCTCTCTGTTCTGTTCTCTCACAACACAACCCTGTCTTCTCCCTGTTCTGTTCTCTCACAACATTACCCTGTCTTCTCCCTGTTCTGTTCTCTCACAACACAACCCTTTCTCTCTCTGTTCTGTTCTCTCACAACATTACCCTGTCTTCTCCCTGTTCTGTTCTCTCACAACATTACACTGTCTTCTCCCTGTTCTGTTCTCTCACAACATTACTCTGTCTTCTCCCTGTTCTACCTCTCACAACATTACCCTGTCTTCTCCCTGTTCTGTTCTCTCACAACATTACTCTGTCTTCTCCCTGTTCTGTTCTCTCACAACATTACCCTGTCTTCTCCCTGTTCTGTTCTCTCACAACATTACTCTGTCTTCTCCCTGTTCTGTTCTCTCACAACATTACTCTGTCTTCTCCCTGTTCTGTTCTCTCACAACATTACTCTGTCTTCTCCCTGTTCTGTTCTCTCACAACATTACCCTGTCTTCTCCCTGTTCTGTTCTCTCACAACATTACTCTGTCTTCTCCCTGTTCTGTTCTCTCACAACATTACCCTGTCTTCTCCCTGTTCTGTTCTCTCACAACATTACTCTGTCTTCTCCCTGTTCTGTTCTCTCACAACATTACTCTGTCTTCTCCCTGTTCTGTTCTCTCACAACATTACCCTGTCTTCTCCCTGTTCTGTTCTCTCACAACATTACTCTGTCTTCTCCCTGTTCTGTTCTCTCACAACATTACCCTGTCTTCTCCCTGTTCTGTTCTCTCACAACATTACTCTGTCTTCTCCCTGTTCTGTTCTCTCACAACATTACCTTATAGACACGACTACCTGACCCAACAAAACCAAACTAACTGCCTACTTCTCTTTCTTGCAGTGTGTTCAGAAGTCTGTCTGGCTCTCCTCTGGACTCACAAACAGTAACTGTTATATTCTGTGGTTTGGTGTGTTTTCTCTCCACAGGTGGAAAATGGAGGTGAATATATCTTGGAGACCATCGACTCGCTGCAAAAAAACTCCTGGGTGTCTGACATCCAGGACTGCATGGACCCTGGGTAAATGGAGGGATAAATATTTACTGTTCTCTAAGGAGGGAGGGAGGGAACAGCTCACAGTCAATTAATCACCCTGTAAGAGAGTTTTTGACAGATCCCCCCCCCCCCCCCCCCCCCCCCCCCCTCTCACACTATTTCACGCTGAGTTCTTCTGGTACAGTGAGTTTGTCTGTTCAGTCACGGCGTGTTTTTTGGACGGCCGTAAACAGACATACATTGTGTGTGTGTGTGTGTGTGTGTGTGTGTGTGTGTGTGTGTGTGTGTGTGTGTGTGTGTGTGTGTGTGTGTGTGTGTGTGTGTGTGTGTGTGTGTGGCACAGGGACAGTGGAGATGACATTGAGCTGGCGTCATGTCCCAACGGCCAGGCGTCTAAAGAGTTCTCCATGGTGGCCTCCTGCAGCTGTGAGCTTCTGTCAGAGGGTGAGACAAACAAACACACACACACACTCGTAACCTAACCTCACACATTGCCTTTTGAGAGGAAATGGATGTGCTGTCAATCTGGCTGTCGTGTAATGTTGTGTCGTGTTACGTAGAGTATGTTATGTTGTTTGTGTCCAGGTGTCCATCGTGTCCCTGACAGATCCTGTGGCTCAGCAGCAGCACTGTATAGCGCCCCCTCTGTCCACTGCAGAGAACTACCCTTCACCCAGCACCCTTCCCATGTTCCACTGGAGCGTTTCCTCCAGTGCCCAGAGGCCCAGGGGAAAAGCCCCGCCACAGGTAAGAGGAACTGTAGGCTCGGCTGGTAGGGAGCGCTTGCAATGGCAGGATAGTGTGTTCGATTCCCGGGTCCGCCCGAAACATCAACTGTACGCACGTATGACTGTCGTTTTTTGGATAAAACCAGGTGTGAATGTAAATAAATAGCAGGGGATTAGGCCGTACCTGTAAACACCTGACAATTATTAAAACAAAATGTCAAGAAAACTGTCGGCCATTACACCACGTTATCATTACCGCTTGTCATAGGCGTGACACGCGCGGACGGAATGGACTTGACAACGAGTGGCCTACTCTTCAAAACATAGAAGTTTGGCCAAGGCAGAGATGAGTTGCCCACATCGAGACACGGTCGGACTGCAGTGGACACGTTCAAGCCGGGCGGAGGCGGCAGGGTAGCCTAGTGGTTAGAGTGTAGAGGAGGCAGGGTAGCCTAGTGGTTAGAGTGTAGAGGAGGCAGGTAGCCTAGTGGTTAGAGTGTAGAGGTGGCAGGGTAGCCTAGTGGTTAGAGTGTAGAGGCGGCAGGGTAGCCTAGTGGTTAGAGTGTAGAGGCGGCAGGGTAGCCTAGTGGTTAGAGTGTAGAGGCGGCAGGGTAGCCTAGTGGTTAGAGTGTAGAGGCGGCAGGGTAGCCTAGTGGTTAGAGTGTAGAGGCGGCAGGGTAGCCTAGTGGTTAGAGTGTAGAGGCGGCAGGGTAGCCTAGTGGTTAGAGTGTAGAGGCGGCAGGGTAGCCTAGTGGTTAGAGTGTAGAGGAGGCAGGGTAGCCTAGTGGTTAGAGTGTAGAGGCGGCAGGGTAGCCTAGTGGTTAGAGTGTAGAGGCGGCAGGGTAGCCTAGTGGTTAGAGTGTAGAGGCGGCAGGGTAGCCTAGTGGTTAGAGTGTAGAGGAGGCAGGGTAGCCTAGTGGTTAGAGTGTAGAGGTGGCAGGGTATCCTAGTGGTTAGAGTGTAGAGGCGGCAGGGTAGCCTAGTGGTTAGAGTGTAGAGGTGGCAGGGTAGCCTAGTGGTTAGAGTGTAGAGGTGGCAGGGTAGCCTAGTGGTTAGAGTGTAGAGGAGGCAGGGTAGCCTAGTGGTTAGAGTGTAGAGGCGGCAGGGTAGCCTAGTGGTTAGAGTGTAGAGGTGGCAGGGTAGCCTAGTGGTTAGAGTGTAGAGGCGGCAGGGTAGCCTAGTGGTTAGAGTGTAGAGGTGGCAGGGTAGCCTAGTGGTTAGAGTGTAGAGGTGGCAGGGTAGCCTAGTGGTTAGAGTGTAGAGGTGGCAGGTAGCCTAGTGGTTAGAGTGTAGAGGTGGCAGGGTAGCCTAGTGGTTAGAGTGTAGAGGCGGCAGGGTAGCCTAGTGGTTAGAGTGTAGAGGCGACAGGGTAGCCTAGTGGTTAGAGTGTAGAGGAGGCAGGGTAGCCTAGTGGTTAGAGTGTAGAGGTGGCAGGTAGCCTAGTGGTTAGAGTGTAGAGGTGGCAGGGTAGCCTAGTGGTTAGAGTGTAGAGGCGGCAGGGTAGCCTAGTGGTTAGAGTGTAGAGGCGGTAGGGTAGCCTAGTGGTTAGAGTGTAGAGGTGGCAGGGTAGCCTAGTGGTTAGAGTGTAGAGGCGGTAGGGTAGCCTAGTGGTTAGAGTGTAGAGGAGGCAGGTAGCCTAGTGGTTAGAGTGTAGAGGCGACAGGGTAGCCTAGTGGTTAGAGTGTAGAGGAGGCAGGGTAGCCTAGTGGTTAGAGTGTAGAGGTGGCAGGTAGCCTAGTGGTTAGAGTGTAGAGGCGGTAGGGTAGCCTAGTGGTTAGAGTGTAGAGGCGGTAGGGTAGCCTAGTGGTTAGAGTGTAGAGGAGGCAGGTAGCCTAGTGGTTAGAGTGTAGAGGCGACAGGGTAGCCTAGTGGTTAGAGTGTAGAGGAGGCAGGGTAGCCTAGTGGTTAGAGTGTAGAGGTGGCAGGTAGCCTAGTGGTTAGAGTGTAGAGGTGGCAGGGTAGCCTAGTGGTTAGAGTGTAGAGGCGGCAGGGTAGCCTAGTGGTTAGAGTGTAGAGGCGGTAGGGTAGCCTAGTGGTTAGAGTGTAGAGGTGGCAGGGTAGCCTAGTGGTTAGAGTGTAGAGGCGGCAGGGTAGCCTAGTGGTTAGAGTGTAGAGGCGGTAGGGTAGCCTAGTGGTTAGAGTGTAGAGGCGGCAGGGTAGCCTAGTGGTTAGAGTGTAGAGGTGGCAGGGTAGCCTAGTGGTTAGAGTGTAGAGGCGGCAGGGTAGCCTAGTGGTTAGAGTGTAGAGGCGGCAGGGTAGCCTAGTGGTTAGAGTGTAGAGGCGGCAGGGTAGCCTAGTGGTTAGAGTGTAGAGGCGGCAGGGTAGCCTAGTGGTTAGAGTGTAGAGGTGGCAGGGTAGCCTAGTGGTTAGAGTGTAGAGGTGGCAGGGTATCCTAGTGGTTAGAGTGTAGAGGCGGCAGGGTATCCTAGTGGTTAGAGTGTAGAGGCGGCAGGGTAGCCTAGTGGTTAGAGTGTAGAGGTGGCAGGGTAGCCTAGTGGTTAGAGTGTAGAGGCAGCAGGGTAGCCTAGTGGTTAGAGTGTAGAGGAGGCAGGGTAGCCTAGTGGTTAGAGTGTAGAGGTGGCAGGGTAGCCTAGTGGTTAGAGTGTAGAGGCGGTAGGGTAGCCTAGTGGTTAGAGTGTAGAGGCGGCAGGGTAGCCTAGTGGTTAGAGTGTAGAGGTGGCAGGGTAGCCTAGTGGTTAGAGTGTAGAGGTGGCAGGGTAGCCTAGTGGTTAGAGTGTAGAGGCGGCAGGGTAGCCTAGTGGTTAGAGTGTAGAGGAGGCAGGGTAGCCTAGTGGTTAGAGTGTAGAGGTGGCAGGGTAGCCTAGTGGTTAGAGTGTAGAGGCGGTAGGGTAGCCTAGTGGTTAGAGTGTAGAGGAGGCAGGGTAGCCTAGTGGTTAGAGTGTAGAGGAGGCAGGGTAGCCTAGTGGTTAGAGTGTAGAGGCGGTAGGGTAGCCTAGTGGTTAGAGTGTAGAGGAGGCAGGGTAGCCTAGTGGTTAGAGTGTAGAGGAGGCAGGGTAGCCTAGTGGTTAGAGTGTAGAGGAGGCAGGGTAGCCTAGTGGTTAGAGTGTAGAGGAGGCAGGGTAGACTAGTGGTTAGAGTGTAGAGGTGGCAGGGTAGCCTAGTGGTTAGAGTGTAGAGGAGGCAGGGTAGTCTAGTGGTTAGAGTGTAGAGGAGGCAGGGTAGCCTAGTGGTTAGAGTGTAGAGGTGGCAGGGTAGCCTAGTGGTTAGAGCGTAGAGGCGGCAGGGTAGCCTAGTGGTTAGAGCGTAGAGGCGGCAGGGTATCCTAGTGGTTAGAGTGTAGAGGCGGCAGGGTAGCCTAGTGGTTAGAGTGTAGAGGCGGCAGGGTAGCCTAGTGGTTAGAGTGTAGAGGTGGCAGGGTAGCCTAGTGGTTAGAGTGTAGAGGCGGCAGGGTAGCCTAGTGGTTAGAGCGTAGAGGCGGCAGGGTAGCCTAGTGGTTAGAGCGTAGAGGCGGCAGGGTATCCTAGTGGTTAGAGTGTAGAGGCGGCAGGGTAGCCTAGTGGTTAGAGTGTAGAGGCGGCAGGGTAGCCTAGTGGTTAGAGTGTAGAGGTGGCAGGGTAGCCTAGTGGTTAGAGTGTAGAGGCGGCAGGGTAGCCTAGTGGTTAGAGTGTAGAGGCGGCAGGGTAGCCTAGTGGTTAGAGTGTAGAGGTGGCAGGGTAGCCTAGTGGTTAGAGCGTAGAGGAGGCAGGGTAGCCTAGTGGTTAGAGCGTAGAGGCGGCAGGGTAGCCTAGTGGTTAGAGCGTAGAGGCGGCAGGGTATCCTAGTGGTTAGAGTGTAGAGGCGGCAGGGTAGCCTAGTGGTTAGAGTGTAGAGGCGGCAGGGTAGCCTAGTGGTTAGAGTGTAGAGGAGGCAGGGTAGCCTAGTGGTTAGAGTGTAGAGGCGGCAGGGTAGCCTAGTGGTTAGAGCGTAGAGGCGGCAGGGTAGCCTAGTGGTTAGAGTGTAGAGGAGGCAGGTAGCCTAGTGGTTAGAGAGTAGAGGCGGCAGGGTAGTCTAGTGGTTAGAGTGTGGAGGCGGCAGGGTAGCCTAGTGGTTAGAGTGTAGAGGCGGCAGGTAGCCTAGTGGTTAGAGTGTAGAGGAGGCAGGGTAGCCTAGTGGTTAGAGTGTAGAGGAGGCAGGTAGCCTAGTGGTTAGAGTGTAGAGGTGGCAGGGTAGTCTAGTGGTTAGAGTGTGGAGGCGGCAGGGTAGACTAGTGGTTAGAGTGTAGAGGCGGCAGGGTAGCCTAGTGGTTAGAGTGTAGAGGAGGCAGGGTAGCCTAGTGGTTAGAGTGTAGAGGCGGCAGGGTAGCCTAGTGGTTAGAGTGTAGAGGCGGCAGGGTAGCCTAGTGGTTAGAGTGTGGAGGCGGCAGGGTAGCCTAGTGGTTAGAGTGTAGAGGCGGCAGGGTAGCCTAGTGGTTAGAGTGTAGAGGCGGCAGGGTAGCCTAGTGGTTAGAGTGTAGAGGAGGCAGGGTAGCCTAGTGGTTAGAGCGTAGAGGCGGCAGGGTAGCCTAGTGGTTAGAGTGTAGAGGCGGCAGGGTAGCCTAGTGGTTAGAGTGTAGAGGCGGCAGGGTAGCCTAGTGGTTAGAGTGTAGAGGAGGCAGGGTAGCCTAGTGGTTAGAGCGTAGAGGCGGCAGGGTAGCCTAGTGGTTAGAGTGTAGAGGCGGCAGGGTAGCCTAGTGGTTAGAGTGTAGAGGCGGCAGGGTAGCCTAGTGGTTAGAGTGTAGAGGAGGCAGGGTAGCCTAGTGGTTAGAGTGTAGAGGCGGCAGGGTAGCCTAGTGGTTAGAGTGTGGAGGCGGCAGGGTAGCCTAGTGGTTAGAGTGTGGAGGCGGCAGGGTAGCCTAGTGGTTAGAGTGTAGAGGCGGCAGGGTAGCCTAGTGGTTAGAGTGTAGAGGCGGCAGGGTAGCCTAGTGGTTAGAGTGTAGAGGAGGCAGGGTAGCCTAGTGGTTAGAGCGTAGAGGCGGCAGGGTAGCCTAGTGGTTAGAGTGTAGAGGCGGCAGGGTAGCCTAGTGGTTAGAGTGTAGAGGAGGCAGGTAGTCTAGTGGTTAGAGTGTGGAGGCGGCAGGGTAGCCTAGTGGTTAGAGTGTAGAGGCGGCAGGGTAGCCTAGTGGTTAGAGTGTAGAGGCGGCAGGGTAGCCTAGTGGTTAGAGTGTAGAGGCGGCAGGTAGCCTAGTGGTTAGAGTGTAGAGGAGGCAGGTAGCCTAGTGGTTAGAGTGTAGAGGCGGCAGGGTAGTCTAGTGGTTAGAGTGTAGAGGTGGCAGGGTAGCCTAGTGGTTAGAGTGTAGAGGAGGCAGGTAGCCTAGTGGTTAGAGTGTAGAGGTGGCAGGGTAGCCTAGTGGTTAGAGTGTAGAGGCAGCAGGGTAGTCTAGTGGTTAGAGTGTAGAGGCGGCAGGGTAGCCTAGTGGTTAGAGTGTAGAGGAGGCAGGGTAGCCTAGTGGTTAGAGTGTGGAGGCGGCAGGGTAGCCTAGTGGTTAGAGTGTAGAGGCGGCAGGGTAGCCTAGTGGTTAGAGTGTAGAGGCGGCAGGGTAGCCTAGTGGTTAGAGTGTAGAGGCGGCAGGGTAGCCTAGTGGTTAGAGTGTAGAGGAGGCAGGGTAGCCTAGTGGTTAGAGTGTAGAGGAGGCAGGGTAGCCTAGTGGTTAGAGTGTAGAGGAGGCAGGGTAGACTAGTGGTTAGAGTGTAGAGGAGGCAGGGTAGCCTAGTGGTTAGAGTGTAGAGGAGGCAGGGTAGACTAGTGGTTAGAGTGTAGAGGAGGCAGGGTAGCCTAGTGGTTAGAGTGTAGAGGAGGCAGGGTAGACTAGTGGTTAGAGTGTAGAGGAGGCAGGGTAGACTAGTGGTTAGAGTGTAGAGGAGGCAGGGTAGTCTAGTGGTTAGAGTGTAGAGGCGGCAGGGTAGCCTAGTGGTTAGAGTGTAGAGGTGGCAGGGTAGCCTAGTGGTTAGAGTGTAGAGGTGGCAGGGTAGCCTAGTGGTTAGAGCGTAGAGGCGGCAGGGTAGCCTAGTGGTTAGAGCGTAGAGGCGGCAGGGTATCCTAGTGGTTAGAGTGTAGAGGCGGCAGGGTAGCCTAGTGGTTAGAGTGTAGAGGCGGCAGGGTAGCCTAGTGGTTAGAGTGTAGAGGTGGCAGGGTAGCCTAGTGGTTAGAGTGTAGAGGCGGCAGGGTAGCCTAGTGGTTAGAGCGTAGAGGCGGCAGGGTAGCCTAGTGGTTAGAGCGTAGAGGCGGCAGGGTATCCTAGTGGTTAGAGTGTAGAGGCGGCAGGGTAGCCTAGTGGTTAGAGTGTAGAGGCGGCAGGGTAGCCTAGTGGTTAGAGTGTAGAGGTGGCAGGGTAGCCTAGTGGTTAGAGTGTAGAGGCGGCAGGGTAGCCTAGTGGTTAGAGTGTAGAGGCGGCAGGGTAGCCTAGTGGTTAGAGTGTAGAGGTGGCAGGGTAGCCTAGTGGTTAGAGCGTAGAGGAGGCAGGGTAGCCTAGTGGTTAGAGCGTAGAGGCGGCAGGGTAGCCTAGTGGTTAGAGCGTAGAGGCGGCAGGGTATCCTATTGGTTAGAGTGTAGAGGTGGCAGGGTAGCCTAGTGGTTAGAGTGTAGAGGCGGCAGGGTAGCCTAGTGGTTAGAGTGTAGAGGAGGCAGGGTAGCCTAGTGGTTAGAGTGTAGAGGCGGCAGGGTAGCCTAGTGGTTAGAGCGTAGAGGCGGCAGGGTAGCCTAGTGGTTAGAGCGTAGAGGCGGCAGGGTAGCCTAGTGGTTAGAGTGTAGAGGAGGCAGGTAGCCTAGTGGTTAGAGTGTAGAGGTGGCAGGGTAGTCTAGTGGTTAGAGTGTGGAGGCGGCAGGGTAGCCTAGTGGTTAGAGTGTAGAGGCGGCAGGGTAGCCTAGTGGTTAGAGTGTAGAGGAGGCAGGGTAGCCTAGTGGTTAGAGTGTAGAGGCGGCAGGGTAGCCTAGTGGTTAGAGTGTAGAGGCGGCAGGGTAGCCTAGTGGTTAGAGTGTGGAGGCGGCAGGGTAGCCTAGTGGTTAGAGTGTAGAGGCGGCAGGGTAGCCTAGTGGTTAGAGTGTAGAGGCGGCAGGGTAGCCTAGTGGTTAGAGCGTAGAGGAGGCAGGGTAGCCTAGTGGTTAGAGCGTAGAGGCGGCAGGGTAGCCTAGTGGTTAGAGTGTAGAGGCGGCAGGGTAGCCTAGTGGTTAGAGTGTAGAGGCGGCAGGGTAGCCTAGTGGTTAGAGCGTAGAGGAGGCAGGGTAGCCTTGTGGTTAGAGCGTAGAGGCGGCAGGGTAGCCTAGTGGTTAGAGTGTAGAGGCGGCAGGGTAGCCTAGTGGTTAGAGTGTAGAGGCGGCAGGGTAGCCTAGTGGTTAGAGTGTAGAGGAGGCAGGGTAGCCTAGTGGTTAGAGTGTAGAGGCGGCAGGGTAGCCTAGTGGTTAGAGTGTGGAGGCGGCAGGGTAGCCTAGTGGTTAGAGTGTGGAGGCGGCAGGGTAGCCTAGTGGTTAGAGTGTAGAGGCGGCAGGGTAGCCTAGTGGTTAGAGTGTAGAGGCGGCAGGGTAGCCTAGTGGTTAGAGTGTAGAGGCGGCAGGGTAGCCTAGTGGTTAGAGTGTAGAGGCGGCAGGTAGCCTAGTGGTTAGAGTGTAGAGGAGGCAGGTAGCCTAGTGGTTAGAGTGTAGAGGCGGCAGGGTAGTCTAGTGGTTAGAGTGTAGAGGTGGCAGGGTAGCCTAGTGGTTAGAGTGTAGAGGAGGCAGGTAGCCTAGTGGTTAGAGTGTAGAGGTGGCAGGGTAGCCTAGTGGTTAGAGTGTAGAGGCAGCAGGGTAGTCTAGTGGTTAGAGTGTAGAGGCGGCAGGGTAGCCTAGTGGTTAGAGTGTAGAGGAGGCAGGGTAGCCTAGTGGTTAGAGTGTGGAGGCGGCAGGGTAGCCTAGTGGTTAGAGTGTAGAGGCGGCAGGGTAGCCTAGTGGTTAGAGTGTAGAGGCGGCAGGGTAGCCTAGTGGTTAGAGTGTAGAGGCGGCAGGGTAGCCTAGTGGTTAGAGTGTAGAGGAGGCAGGGTAGCCTAGTGGTTAGAGCGTAGAGGCGGCAGGGTAGCCTAGTGGTTAGAGTGTAGAGGCGGCAGGGTAGCCTAGTGGTTAGAGTGTAGAGGCGGCAGGGTAGCCTAGTGGTTAGAGTGTAGAGGAGGCAGGGTAGCCTAGTGGTTAGAGCGTAGAGGCGGCAGGGTAGCCTAGTGGTTAGAGTGTAGAGGCGGCAGGGTAGCCTAGTGGTTAGAGTGTAGAGGAGGCAGGTAGTCTAGTGGTTAGAGTGTGGAGGCGGCAGGGTAGCCTAGTGGTTAGAGTGTAGAGGCGGCAGGGTAGCCTAGTGGTTAGAGTGTAGAGGCGGCAGGGTAGCCTAGTGGTTAGAGTGTAGAGGCGGCAGGGTAGCCTAGTGGTTAGAGTGTAGAGGAGGCAGGGTAGCCTAGTGGTTAGAGCGTAGAGGCGGCAGGGTAGCCTAGTGGTTAGAGTGTAGAGGCGGCAGGGTAGCCTAGTGGTTAGAGTGTAGAGGCGGCAGGGTAGCCTAGTGGTTAGAGTGTAGAGGAGGCAGGGTAGCCTAGTGGTTAGAGCGTAGAGGCGGCAGGGTAGCCTAGTGGTTAGAGTGTAGAGGCGGCAGGGTAGCCTAGTGGTTAGAGTGTAGAGGAGGCAGGTAGTCTAGTGGTTAGAGTGTGGAGGCGGCAGGGTAGCCTAGTGGTTAGAGTGTAGAGGCGGCAGGGTAGCCTAGTGGTTAGAGTGTAGAGGCGGCAGGGTAGCCTAGTGGTTAGAGTGTAGAGGAGGCAGGGTAGCCTAGTGGTTAGAGCGTAGAGGCGGCAGGGTAGCCTAGTGGTTAGAGTGTAGAGGCGGCAGGGTAGCCTAGTGGTTAGAGTGTAGAGGAGGCAGGTAGTCTAGTGGTTAGAGTGTGGAGGCGGCAGGGTAGCCTAGTGGTTAGAGTGTAGAGGCGGCAGGGTAGCCTAGTGGTTAGAGTGTAGAGGCGGCAGGGTAGCCTAGTGGTTAGAGCGTAGAGGCGGCAGGGTAGCCTAGTGGTTAGAGTGTAGAGGCGGCAGGGTAGCCTAGTGGTTAGAGTGTAGAGGCGGCAGGGTAGCCTAGTGGTTAGAGTGTAGAGGAGGCAGGGTAGCCTAGTGGTTAGAGCGTAGAGGCGGCAGGGTAGCCTAGTGGTTAGAGTGTAGAGGCGGCAGGGTAGCCTAGTGGTTAGAGTGTAGAGGAGGCAGGTAGTCTAGTGGTTAGAGTGTGGAGGCGGCAGGGTAGCCTAGTGGTTAGAGTGTAGAGGCGGCAGGGTAGCCTAGTGGTTAGAGTGTAGAGGCGGCAGGGTAGCCTAGTGGTTAGAGTGTAGAGGAGGCAGGGTAGCCTAGTGGTTAGAGCGTAGAGGCGGCAGGGTAGCCTAGTGGTTAGAGTGTAGAGGCGGCAGGGTAGCCTAGTGGTTAGAGTGTAGAGGAGGCAGGTAGTCTAGTGGTTAGAGTGTGGAGGCGGCAGGGTAGCCTAGTGGTTAGAGTGTAGAGGCGGCAGGGTAGCCTAGTGGTTAGAGTGTAGAGGCGGCAGGGTAGCCTAGTGGTTAGAGTGTAGAGGCGGCAGGTAGCCTAGTGGTTAGAGTGTAGAGGAGGCAGGTAGCCTAGTGGTTAGAGTGTAGAGGCGGCAGGGTAGTCTAGTGGTTAGAGTGTAGAGGTGGCAGGGTAGCCTAGTGGTTAGAGTGTAGAGGAGGCAGGTAGCCTAGTGGTTAGAGTGTAGAGGTGGCAGGGTAGCCTAGTGGTTAGAGTGTAGAGGCGGCAGGGTAGCCTAGTGGTTAGAGTGTAGAGGTGGCAGGGTAGCCTAGTGGTTAGAGTGTAGAGGAGGCAGGTAGCCTAGTGGTTAGAGTGTAGAGGCGGCAGGGTAGCCTAGTGGTTAGAGTGTAGAGGCGGCAGGTAGCCTAGTGGTTAGAGTGTAGAGGAGGCAGGTAGCCTAGTGGTTAGAGTGTAGAGGTGGCAGGGTAGTCTAGTGGTTAGAGTGTAGAGGTGGCAGGGTAGCCTAGTGGTTAGAGTGTAGAGGAGGCAGGTAGCCTAGTGGTTAGAGTGTAGAGGTGGCAGGGTAGCCTAGTGGTTAGAGTGTAGAGGCGGCAGGGTAGCCTAGTGGTTAGAGTGTAGAGGTGGCAGGGTAGCCTAGTGGTTAGAGTGTAGAGGAGGCAGGTAGCCTAGTGGTTAGAGTGTAGAGGTGGCAGGGTAGCCTAGTGGTTAGAGTGTAGAGGAGGCAGGTAGTCTAGTGGTTAGAGTGTAGAGGCGGCAGGGTAGTCTAGTGGTTAGAGTGTAGAGGTGGCAGGGTAGCCTAGTGGTTAGAGTGTAGAGGAGGCAGGTAGCCTAGTGGTTAGAGTGTGGAGGCGGCAGGGTAGCCTAGTGGTTAGAGCGTAGAGGCGGCAGGGTAGCCTAGTGGTTAGAGCGTAGAGGCGGCAGGGTAGCCTAGTGGTTAGAGCGTAGAGGCGGCAGGGTAGCCTAGTGGTTAGAGCGTAGAGGCGGCAGGGTAGCCTAGTGGTTAGAGTGTAGAGGCGGCAGGGTAGCCTAGTGGTTAGAGCGTAGAGGCGGCAGGGTAGCCTAGTGGTTAGAGTGTAGAGGCGGCAGGGTAGCCTAGTGGTTAGAGCGTAGAGGCGGCAGGGTAGCCTAGTGGTTAGAGTGTAGAGGCGGCAGGGTAGCCTAGTGGTTAGAGTGTAGAGGCGGCAGGGTAGCCTAGTGGTTAGAGTGTAGAGGAGGCAGGGTAGCCTAGTGGTTAGAGTGTAGAGGCGGCAGGGTAGCCTAGTGGTTAGAGTGTAGAGGCGGCAGGGTAGCCTAGTGGTTAGAGTGTAGAGGCGGCAGGGTAGCCTAGTGGTTAGAGTGTAGAGGCGGCAGGGTAGCCTAATGGTTAGAGTGTAGAGGCGGCAGGGTAGCCTAGTGGTTAGAGTGTAGAGGAGGCAGGTAGCCTAGTGGTTAGAGAGTAGAGGCGGCAGGGTAGCCTAGTGGTTAGAGTGTAGAGGCGGCAGGGTAGCCTAGTGGTTAGAGTGTAGAGGCGGCAGGGTAGCCTAATGGTTAGAGTGTAGAGGCGGCAGGGTAGCCTAGTGGTTAGAGCGTAGATTCGGCAGGGTAGCCTAGTGGTTAGAGCGTTGGACTAGTAACCGGAAGGTTGCAAGTTCAAATCCCTGAGCTGACAAGGTACAAATCTGTCGTTCTGCCCCTGAACAGGCAGTTAACCCACTGTTCCTAGGCCGTCATTGAAAATAAGAATTTGTTCTTAACTGACTTGCCTGGTTAAATAAAGGTTACATTTTTTTTTTAAATCTGGCCTAGGGGTATCAACATTCCACGGAAGGACCGGGTGTCTGCGGGTTTTTGTTGTGGTTTTTTGTTGTTGTGGCTTTTACCTTTTCAATTAAGACCTAGACAACCAGGTGAGGGGAGTTCCTTACTAATTAGTGACCTTAATTCCTCAATCGAGGAGAAAGGAGGAGAGAACCCCCCCCCCCCCCCCCCCCCGACACTCGGCTCTTCGTGGAATCAGTTGGACACTTCTTATTGGTTAAGAGACTGAAGTCTCTTCCTGTTTGGAGGCTGGACATGTGTTACGAGTGGATGAACGTACGCTGATAACCTAGTAAAGGAGACCTTTTGAAGTGATTGTTCGACTATCTGATGAAAACATCCCCGGTTGTGTTTTATGACACAATAAAAGGTGTACAAGTTTGCAAAGTTAAATGACAAAATCTTTACGACTGAAATTGAATTAATCGGGACTCTGTGTGTAGTTCTATGATTAGGGCCATAGAACATGTGGGTGGTCCTGTACCGGGAAGAAATTCATTCTACTTTTACCCCTGGATAAAAGTGTCTGCTTAAGTGGCAAAGGAAAAAGCCTTATCTCAGACTGGCCAATAAAAAAGAAAATATTAAGATGGGCAAAAGAACACAGACACTGGACAGAGGAACTCTGCCTAGAAGGCCAGCATCCTGGAGTCTCCTCTTCACTGTTGACATTGAGACTGGACAGAGGAACTCTGCCTAGAAGGCCAGCATCCCGGAGTCTCCTCTTCACTGTTGACTTTGAGACTGGACAGAGGAACTCTGCCTAGAAGGCCAGCATCCCGGAGTCGCCCCTTCACTGTTGACGTTGAGACTGGACAGAGGAACTCTGCCTAGAAGGCCAGCATCCCAAAGTCACCTCTTCACTGTTGACGTTGAGACTGGACAGAGGAACTCTGCCTAGAAGGCCAGCATCCCAAAGTCACCTCTTCACTGTTGACGTTGAGACTGGACAGAGGAACTCTGCCTAGAAGGCCAGCATCCCAGTCACCTCTTCACTGTTGACGTTGAGACTGGACAGAGGAACTCTGCCTAGAAGGCCAGCATCCCAAAGTCACCTCTTCACTGTTGACGTTGAGACTGGACAGAGGAACTCTGCCTAGAAGGCCAGCATCCCAAAGTCACCTCTTCATTGTTGACGTTGAGACTGGACAGAGGGACTCTGCCTAGAAGGCCAGCATCCCAAAGTCACCTCTTCACTGTTGACGTTGAGACTGGACAGAGGAACTCTGCCTAGAAGGCCAGCATCCCAGTCACCTCTTCACTGTTGACATTGAGACTGGACAGAGGAACTCTGCCTAGAAGGCCAGCATCCCAGTCACCTCTTCACTGTTGACGTTGAGACTGGACAGAGGAACTCTGCCTAGAAGGCCAGTATCTGGTGTTTTGCGGGTACTATTTAATGAAGCTGCCAGTTGAGGACTTGTGAGGCGTCTGTTTCACAAACTAGACACTCTAATGTACTTGTCCTCTTGCTCAGTTGTGCCCCGGGGCCTCCCACTCCTCTTTCTATTCTAGTTAGAGCCAGTTTGCTCTGTTCTGTGAAGGGAGTAGCACACAGTGTTGTACGATATCTTCAGTTTCTTGCATGGAATAGCCTTCATTTCTCAGAACAAGAATAGACTGACGAGTTTCAGAAGAAAGTGCTTTGTTTCTGGCCATTTTGAGCCTGTAATCGAACGCACAAACCCACAAATGCTGATGTTCCAGATACTCAACTAGTCTAAAGAAGGCCAGTTTTATTGCTTCTTTAATCAGAACAACAGTTTTCAGCAGTGCTAACATAATTGCAAAAGGGGTTTCTAATGATCAATTAGCCTTTTAAAAAGATGAACTTGGATTAGCTAACACAACGTGCCATTGGAACACAGGAGTGATGGTTGCTGATAATGGGCCTCTTTACGCCTATGTAGATATTTTTCCAGCTACAATAGTCATTTACAACATTAAACAATGTCTACACTGTATTTCTGATGAATTTGATGTTATTTTAATGGCCAAAAAATGTGTTTTTCTTTCAAAAACAAGGACATTTCTAAGTGACCCCAAACTTTTGAACGGTAGTCGCATCATTCTTCTATATTAACTTCTTATGGCTGGGGGGCAGTATTGAGTAGCTTGGATGAATAAGTTGCCTAAACTAAACGGCCTGCTCCTCAGTCTCAGTTGGTAATATATGCATATTATTATTAGTATTGGATAGAAAACACTCTAAAGTGTCCAAAACTGTCAAAATATTGTCTGTGAGTATAACAGAACTGATATTGCAGGCGAAACTCTGAGGAAAATCAAACCAGGAAGTGGCTTCTATTTTGAAAACTCCATGTTCCATAGCCTGCCTTCGCTCCATTTAAAGGGATATCAACCAGATTCATTTTCCTATCGCTTCCTCAAGGTGTCAACAGTCTTTAGACATAGTTTCAGGCTTTTATTTTGAAAAATGAGCGAGAAAGATAACATTGCGTCATTGTATGGCCGGGTGCCAGCAGCGTTTTGTATCCGTAACAGAGTTTGGGCAGCCATTTCCTTTCCCTCTCCTACTGAAAAAGACAGTTGCGGTTGATATATTATCGATTATATATTTTAAAAACAACCTGAGGATTGATTATGAAAAACGTTTGACATGTTTCTGTGGACATTACGGATACTATACTGGAATTTGTCTGCGTTGTCGTGACCGCTCTTTCCTGTGGATTTTTGAACATAACTCGCCAAACAAATGGAGGTATTTTGGATATAAAAATCATCTTTATGGAACAAAAGGAACATTTATTGTGTAACTGGGAGTCTCGTGAGTGAAAACATCCGAAGATCATCAAAGGTAAGTGATTAATTTTATTGCTTTTCTGATTTTCATGACCAAGCTACTTTGATGCTAGGTGTTCATAATGTTTGTCATGCGATCGATAAACTTACACAAACGCTTGAATTGCTTTCGCTGTAAAGCATATTTTCAAAATCTGACACCACAGGTGGATTAACAAAATGCTAAACTGTGTTTTGCTATATTGCACTTGTGATTTCATGAATATAAATATTTGTAGTAATATTATTTGAATGTGGCGCTATGCAGTTCAGCGGTTGTTGATATCAATTATCCCGTTAACGGGATGGCAGCCATAAGAAGTTTAACATACATATATATAGTTTGAAGAAGTCAGAGGGGGTATGGTCCATCTTTACCATGTGATTTCACCTCTTTTTCTCCTCCCTTCAGGGGTTTCAGGTGAGGTAGCGACCGAGGCGGAGCATGACCCCAGCCTGGCAACCTACCCATGGTTCCACGGGACGTTGTCACGCGTACGGGCGGCCCAACTGGTGCTGGCGGGCGGCGCTAGGAGCCACGGGCTGTTTGTGATTCGCCAAAGCGAGACGCGGCCGGGGGAGTACGTCCTCACCTTTAATTTCCAGGGCAAAGCTAAGGTGAGCCAATCACATGCAGGGCAACGCCAAGGTGAGCCAATCACATACAGGGCAACGCCAAGGTGAGCCAATCACATACAGGGCAACGCCAAGGTGAGCCAATCACATACAGGGCAACGCCAAGGTGAGCCAATTACTGGCGGCCTATCTCTTCTTCCTCCCCTTCATGAAACAGACAGACCGGTCTGTTACCATGCCCTCTGAGACAGCAGGTCTGTTCCCATGCCCCCTGAGGCAGCAGGTCTGTTACCATGCCCTCTGGGGCAGCAGGTCTGTTACCATGCCCTCTGAGGCTGATGACAGTAGGTCTGTTACCATGCCCTCTGGGGCAGCAGGTCTGTTCCCATGCCCTCTGGGGCAGCAGGTCTGTTACCATAACCCTCTGGGGCAGCATGGCTGTTACCATGCCCTCTGGGGCAGCAGGTCTGTTACCATGCCCTCTGGGGCAGCAGGTCTGTTACCATGCCCTCTGGGGCAGCAGGTCTGTTCCCATGCCCTCTGGGGCAGCAGGTCTGTTACCATGCCCTCTGGGGCAATAGGTCTGTTTCCATGCCCTCTGGGGCTGATGACAGACAGGTCTGTTCCCATTCCCTCTGGGGCTGATGACAGCAGGTCTGTTCCCATGCCCTCTGAGGCAGCAGGTCTGTTCCCATGCCCTCTGGGGCTGATGACAGCCGGTCTGTTACCATGCCCTCTGAGGCAGCAGGTCTGTTACCATGCCCTCTGGGGCAGCAGGTCTGTTCCCATGCCCTCTGGGGCAGCAGGTCTGTTCCCATGCCCTCTGGGGCAGTAGGTCTGTTACCATGCCCTCTGAGGCAGCAGGTCTGTTACCATGCCCTCTGAGGCAGCAGGTCTGTTCCCATGCCCTCTGGGGCTGATGACAGCCGGTCTGTTACCATGCCCTCTGAGGCAGCAGGTCTGTTACCATGCCCTCTGGGGCAGCAGGTCTGTTCCCATGCCCTCTGGGGCAGCAGGTCTGTTCCCATGCCCTCTGGGGCAGTAGGTCTGTTCCCATGCCCTCTGAGGCAGTAGGTCTGTTACCATGCCCTCTGAGACAGCAGGTCTGTTCCCATGCCCTCTGAGGCAGCAGGTCTGGTACCATGCCCTCTGGGGCAGCAGGTCTGTTACCATGCCCTCTGGGGCAGCAGGTCTGGTACCATGCCCTCTGAGGCAGCAGGTCTGGTACCATGCCCTCTGGGGCAGCAGGTCTGTTACCATGCCCTCTGGGGCAGCAGGTCTGTTACCATGCCCTCTGAGGCAGCAGGTCTGGTACCATGCCCTCTGGGGCAGCAGGTCTGTTACCATGCCCTCTGGGGCAGTAGGTCTGTTACCATGCCCTCTGGGGCAGCAGGTCTGTTCCCATGCCCTCTGGGGCTCTTCTCCTTCGGTGTCAGTCTCAGGGAGTCAGGGCTCTTCTCCTTCGGTGTCAGTCTCAGGGAGTCAGGGCTCTTCTCCTTCGGTGTCAGTCTCAGGGAGTCAGGGCTCTTCTCCTCCGGTGTCAGTCTCAGGGAGTCAGGGCTCTTCTCCTCCGGTGTCAGTCTCAGGGAGTCAGGGCTCTTCTCCTTCGGTGTCAGTCTCAGGAAGTCAGGGCTCTTCTCCTCCGGTGTCAGTCTCAGGAAGTCAGGGCTCTTCTCCTCTCCTCCAGTGTCAGTCTTGGCATTCTGTGACTCTCCTCCAACAGTTCAGCATTATGTCCTGCTTGGATTTATTTTCAAATTCTTGGTGGATCTGTGTAACCTGAGGAAAATATGTGTCTCTAATATGGTCATACATTTGGCATTAGGTTAGGAAGTGCAGCTCAGTTCTCACCTCATTTTGTAGGCAGTGTGCACATAACCTGTCTTCCCTTGAGAGCCAGGTCTTCCTACGGCGGCCTCTCTCTGAGTCTGTACATAGTCAAAGCTTTCCTTAAGTTTGGGTCAGTCATAGTGGCCTCTTTCTCTGTCTCCCCCCTCTATTTCTCTGTCTCCCCCCTCTCTTTCTCTGTCTCCCCCCCTCTCTCTATCTCTCTCTCTCTGTCTCTCTCTCTCTTTCTCTCTGTCTCTCTCTCTCTCTCTCTCTCTCTCTGTCTCTCCCCCCCCCTCTCTCTCTCCCCCCTCTCTCTCTCTGTCTCTCTCTCTCTCTATGTCTCTCTGTCTCTCTCTCTATTTAAGCGTCTTTGAAATATACAGTGCCTTGCGAAAGTATTCAGCCCCCTTGAACTTTGCAACCTTTTTTTTGCCACATTTCAGGCTTCAAACATAAAGATATAAAACTGTATTTTTTTGTGAAGAATCAACAACAAGTGGGACACAATCATGAAGTGGAACGACATTTATTGGATATTTCAAACTTTTTTAACAAATCAAAAACTGAAAAATTGGGCGTGCAAAATTATTCAGCCCCCTTAAGTTAATACTTTGTAGCGCCACCTTTTGCTGCGATTACAGCTGTAAGTCGCTTGGGGTATGTCTCTATCAGTTTTGCACATTGAGAGACTGAAATGTTTTCCCATTCCTCCTTGCAAAACAGCTCGAGCTCAGTGAGGTTGGATGGAGATCATTTGTGAACAGCAGTTTTCAGTTCTTTCCACAGATTCTCGATTGGATTCAGGTCTGGACTTTGACTTGGCCATTCTAACACCTGGATATGTTTATTTTTGAACCATTCCATTGTAGATTTTGCTTTATGTTTTGGATCATTGTCTTGTTGGAAGACAAATCTCCGTCCCAGTCTCAGGTCTTTTGCAGACTCCATCAGGTTTTCTTCCAGAATGGTCCTGTATTTGGCTCCATCCATCTTTCCATCAATTTTAACCATCTTCCCTGTCCCTGCTGAAGAAAAGCAGGCCCAAACCATGATGCTGCCACCACCATGTTTGACAGTGGGGATGGTGTGTTCAATGTGATGAGCTGTGTTGCTTTTACGCCAAACATAACGTTTTGCATTGTTGCCAAAAAGTTCAATTTTGGTTTCATCTGACCAGAGCACCTTCTTCCACATGTTTGGTGTGTCTCCCATGTGGCTTGTGGCAAACTTTAAACGACACTTTTTATGGATATCTTTAAGAAATGGCTTTCTTCTTGCCACTCTTCCATAAAGGCCAGATTTGTGCAATATACGACTGATTGTTGTCCTATGGACAGAGTCTCCCACCTCAGCTGTAGATCTCTGCAGTTCATCCAGAGTGATCATGGGCCTCTTGGCTGCATCTCTGATCAGTCTTCTCCTTGTATGAGCTGAAAGTTTAGAGGGACGGCCAGGTCTTGGTAGATTTGCAGTGGTCTGATACTCCTTCCATTTCAATATTATCGCTTGCACAGTGCTCCTTGGGATGTTTAAAGCTTGGGAAATATTTTTGTATCCAAATCCGGCTTTAAACTTCTTCACAACAGTATCTCGGACCTGCCTGGTGTGTTCCTTGTTCTTCATGATGCTCTCTGCGCTTTTGACGGACCTCTGAGACTATCACAGTGCAGGTGCATTTATACGGAGACTTGATTACACACAGGTGGATTGTATTTATCATCATTAGTCATTTAGGTCAACATTGGATCATTCAGAGATCCTCACTGAACGTCTGGAGAGATTTTGCTGCACTGAAAGTAAAGGGGCTGAATAATTTTGCACGCCCAATTTTTCAGTTTTTGATTTGTTAAAAAAGTTTGAAATATCCAATAAATGTCGTTCCACTTCATGATTGTGTCCCACTTGTTGTTGATTCTTCACAAAAAAATACAGTTTTATATCTTTATGTTTGAAGCCTGAAATGTGGCAAAAGGTCGAAAAGTTCAAGGGGGCCGAATACTTTCGCAAGGCACTGTACTACTATGGTAGTACCAGCACACTGGTTTGAGTTGTGTATCTGTGTGTGAATGTTTCCCATGTTGTATCAAGAATGGTCCACGACCCAAAGGACATCCAGCTAACTGGACACAACTGTGGGGAGCATTGGAGTCAACATGGGCCAGCGTCCCTGTGAAACGCTTTAGACACCTTGTATAGTCCATGCCCAGACGAACTGAGGCTGTTCTGAGGGCAACTCATTATTAGGAAGGTGTTCTGAGGGGAGGAGACAACTCATTATTAGGAAGGTGTTCTGAGGGGAGGAGACAACTCATTATTAGGAAGGTGTTCTGAGGGGAGGAGACAACTCATTATTAGGAAGGTGTTCTGAGGGAGGAGACAACTCATTATTAGGAAGGTGTTCTGAGGGAGGAGACAACTCATTATTAGGAAGGTGTTCTGAGGGGAGGAGACAACTCATTATTAGGAAGGTGTTCTGAGGGGAGGAGACAACTCATTATTAGGAAGGTGTTCTGAGGGGAGGAGACAACTCATTATTAGGAAGGTGTTCTGAGGGAGGAGACAACTCATTATTAGGAAGGTGTTCTGAGGGGAGGAGACAACTCATTATTAGGAAGGTGTTCTGAGGGAGGAGACAACTCATTATTAGGAAGGTGTTCTGAGGGGAGGAGACAACTCATTATTAGGAAGGTGTTCTGAGGGGAGGAGACAACTCATTATTAGGAAGGTGTTCTGAGGGGAGGAGACAACTCATTATTAGGAAGGTGTTCTGAGGGGAGGAGACAACTCATTATTAGGAAGGTGTTCTGAGGGGAGGAGACAACTCATTATTAGGAAGGTGTTCTGAGGGGAGGAGACAACTCATTATTAGGAAGGTGTTCTGAGGGAGGAGACAACTCATTATTAGGAAGGTGTTCTGAGGGGAGGAGACAACTCATTATTAGGAAGGTGTTCTGAGGGGAGGAGACAACTCATTATTAGGAAGGTGTTCTGAGGGGAGGAGACAACTCATTATTAGGAAGGTGTTCTGAGGGAGGAGACAACTCATTATTAGGAAGGTGTTCTGAGGGGAGGAGACAACTCATTATTAGGAAGGTGTTCTAAAGGGGAGGAGACAACTCATTATTAGGAAGGTGTTCTGAGGGGAGGAGACAACTCATTATTAGGAAGGTGTTCTGAGGGGAGGAGACAACTCATTATTAGGAAGGTGTTCTGAGGGGAGGAGACAACTCATTATTAGAAAGGTGTTCTGAGGGGAGGAGACAACTCATTATTAGGAAGGTGTTCTGAGGGAGGAGACAACTCATTATTAGGAAGGTGTTCTGAGGGGAGGAGACAACTCATTATTAGGAAGGTGTTCTGAGGGGAGGAGACAACTCATTATTAGGAAGGTGTTCTGAGGGGAGGAGACAACTCATTATTAGGAAGGTGTTCTGAGGGAGGAGACAACTCATTATTAGGAAGGTGTTCTGAGGGAGGAGACAACTCATTATTAGGAAGGTGTTCTGAGGGGAGGAGACAACTCATTATTAGGAAGGTGTTCTGAGGGGAGGAGACAACTCATTATTAGGAAGGTGTTCTGAGGGGAGGAGACAACTCATTATTAGGAAGGTGTTCTGAGGGGAGGAGACAACTCATTATTAGGAAGGTGTTCTGAGGGGAGGAGACAACTCATTATTAGGAAGGTGTTCTGAGGGGAGGAGACAACTCATTATTAGGAAGGTGTTCTGAGGGGAGGAGACAACTCATTATTAGGAAGGTGTTCTGAGGGGAGGAGACAACTCATTATTAGGAAGGTGTTCTGAGGGGAGGAGACAACTCATTATTAGGAAGGTGTTCTGAGGGGAGGAGACAACTCATTATTAGGAAGGTGTTCTGAGGGAGGAGACAACTCATTATTAGGAAGGTGTTCTGAGGGGAGGAGACAACTCATTATTAGGAAGGTGTTCTGAGGGGAGGAGACAACTCATTATTAGGAAGGTGTTCTGAGGGGAGGAGACAACTCATTATTAGGAAGGTGTTCTGAGGGGAGGAGACAACTCATTATTAGGAAGGTGTTCTGAGGGGAGGAGACAACTCATTATTAGGAAGGTGTTCTGAGGGGAGGAGACAACTCATTATTAGGAAGGTGTTCTGAGGGGAGGAGACAACTCATTATTAGGAAGGTGTTCTGAGAGGAGGAGACAACTCATTATTAGGAAGGTGTTCTGAGGGGAGGAGACAACTCATTATTAGGAAGGTGTTCTGAGGGGAGGAGACAACTCATTATTAGGAAGGTGTTCTGAGGGAGGAGACAACTCATTATTAGGAAGGTGTTCTGAGGGGAGGAGAAAACTCATTATTAGGAAGGTGTTCTGAGGGAGGAGACAACTCATTATTAGGAAGGTGTTCTGAGGGGAGGAGACAACTCATTATTAGGAAGGTGTTCTGAGGGAGGAGACAACTCATTATTAGGAAGGTGTTCTGAGGGAGGAGACAACTCATTATTAGGAAGGTGTTCTGAGGGAGGAGACAACTCATTATTAGGAAGGTGTTCTGAGGGAGGAGACAACTCATTATTAGGAAGGTGTTCTGAGGGGAGGAGACAACTCATTATTAGGAAGGTGTTCTGAGGGGAGGAGACAACTCATTATTAGGAAGGTGTTCTGAGGGGAGGAGACAACTCATTATTAGGAAGGTGTTCTGAGGGAGGAGACAACTCATTATTAGGAAGGTGTTCTGAGGGGAGGAGACAACTCATTATTAGGAAGGTGTTCTGAGGGAGGAGACAACTCATTATTAGGAAGGTGTTCTGAGGGGAGGAGACAACTCATTATTAGGAAGGTGTTCTGAGGGGAGGAGACAACTCATTATTAGGAAGGTGTTCTGAGGGGAGGAGACAACTCATTATTAGGAAGGTGTTCTGAGGGGAGGAGACAACTCATTATTAGGAAGGTGTTCTGAGGGAGGAGACAACTCATTATTAGGAAGGTGTTCTGAGGGGAGGAGACAACTCATTATTAGGAAGGTGTTCTGAGGGGAGGAGACAACTCATTATTAGGAAGGTGTTCTGAGGGGAGGAGACAACTCATTATTAGGAAGGTGTTCTGAGGGAGGAGACAACTCATTATTAGGAAGGTGTTCTGAGGGGAGGAGACAACTCATTATTAGGAAGGTGTTCTGAGGGAGGAGACAACTCATTATTAGGAAGGTGTTCTGAGGGAGGAGACAACTCATTATTAGGAAGGTGTTCTGAGGGAGGAGACAACTCATTATTAGGAAGGTGTTCTGAGGGGAGGAGACAACTCATTATTAGGAAGGTGTTCTGAGGGGAGGAGACAACTCATTATTAGGAAGGTGTTCTGAGGGAGGAGACAACTCATTATTAGGAAGGTGTTCTGAGGGAGGAGACAACTCATTATTAGGAAGGTGTTCTGAGGGAGGAGACAACTCATTATTAGGAAGGTGTTCTGAGGGGAGGAGACAACTCATTATTAGGAAGGTGTTCTGAGGGGAGGAGACAACTCATTATTAGGAAGGTGTTCTGAGGGGAGGAGACAACTCATTATTAGGAAGGTGTTCTGAGGGAGGAGACAACTCATTATTAGGAAGGTGTTCTGAGGGGAGGAGACAACTCATTATTAGGAAGGTGTTCTGAGGGAGGAGACAACTCATTATTAGGAAGGTGTTCTGAGGGAGGAGACAACTCATTATTAGGAAGGTGTTCTGAGGGGAGGAGACAACTCATTATTAGGAAGGTGTTCTGAGGGAGGAGACAACTCATTATTAGGAAGGTGTTCTGAGGGGAGGAGACAACTCATTATTAGGAAGGTGTTCTGAGGGAGGAGACAACTCATTATTAGGAAGGTGTTCTGAGGGAGGAGACAACTCATTATTAGGAAGGTGTTCTGAGGGGAGGAGACAACTCATTATTAGGAAGGTGTTCTGAGGGAGGAGACAACTCATTATTAGGAAGGTGTTCTGAGGGAGGAGACAACTCATTATTAGGAAGGTGTTCTGAGGGGAGGAGACAACTCATTATTAGGAAGGTGTTCTGAGGGAGGAGACAACTCATTATTAGGAAGGTGTTCTGAGGGGAGGAGACAACTCATTATTAGGAAGGTGTTCTGAGGGGAGGAGACAACTCATTATTAGGAAGGTGTTCTGAGGGGAGGAGACAACTCATTATTAGGAAGGTGTTCTGAGGGGAGGAGACAACTCATTATTAGGAAGGTGTTCTGAGGGGAGGAGACAACTCATTATTAGGAAGGTGTTCTGAGGGAGGAGACAACTCATTATTAGGAAGGTGTTCTGAGGGGAGGAGACAACTCATTATTAGGAAGGTGTTCTGAGGGGAGGAGACAACTCATTATTAGGAAGGTGTTCTGAGGGAGGAGACAACTCATTATTAGGAAGGTGTTCTGAGGGAGGAGACAACTCATTATTAGGAAGGTGTTCTGAGGGGAGGAGACAACTCATTATTAGGAAGGTGTTCTGAGGGAGGAGACAACTCATTATTAGGAAGGTGTTCTGAGGGGAGGAGACAACTCATTATTAGGAAGGTGTTCTGAGGGGAGGAGACAACTCATTATTAGGAAGGTGTTCTGAGGGGAGGAGACAACTCATTATTAGGAAGGTGTTCTGAGGGGAGGAGACAACTCATTATTAGGAAGGTGTTCTGAGGGGAGGAGACAACTCATTATTAGGAAGGTGTTCTGAGGGGAGGAGACAACTCATTATTAGGAAGGTGTTCTGAGGGAGGAGACAACTCATTATTAGGAAGGTGTTCTGAGGGGAGGAGACAACTCATTATTAGGAAGGTGTTCTGAGGGGAGGAGACAACTCATTATTAGGAAGGTGTTCTGAGGGGAGGAGACAACTCATTATTAGGAAGGTGTTCTGAGGGGAGGAGACAACTCATTATTAGGAAGGTGTTCTGAGGGAGGAGACAACTCATTATTAGGAAGGTGTTCTGAGGGGAGGAGACAACTCATTATTAGGAAGGTGTTCTGAGGGAGGAGACAACTCATTATTAGGAAGGTGTTCTGAGGGGAGGAGACAACTCATTATTAGGAAGGTGTTCTGAGGGGAGGAGACAACTCATTATTAGGAAGGTGTTCTGAGGGGAGGAGACAACTCATTATTAGGAAGGTGTTCTGAGGGGAGGAGACAACTCATTATTAGGAAGGTGTTCTGAGGGGAGGAGACAACTCATTATTAGGAAGGTGTTCTGAGGGGAGGAGACAACTCATTATTAGGAAGGTGTTCTGAGGGAGGAGACAACTCATTATTAGGAAGGTGTTCTGAGGGGAGGAGACAACTCATTATTAGGAAGGTGTTCTGAGGGAGGAGACAACTCATTATTAGGAAGGTGTTCTGAGGGAGGAGACAACTCATTATTAGGAAGGTGTTCTGAGGGGAGGAGACAACTCATTATTAGGAAGGTGTTCTGAGGGGAGGAGACAACTCATTATTAGGAAGGTGTTCTGAGGGGAGGAGACAACTCATTATTAGGAAGGTGTTCTGAGGGAGGAGACAACTCATTATTAGGAAGGTGTTCTGAGGGGAGGAGACAACTCATTATTAGGAAGGTGTTCTGAGGGGAGGAGACAACTCATTATTAGGAAGGTGTTCTGAGGGGAGGAGACAACTCATTATTAGGAAGGTGTTCTGAGGGGAGGAGACAACTCATTATTAGGAAGGTGTTCTGAGGGGAGGAGACAACTCATTATTAGGAAGGTGTTCTGAGGGGAGGAGACAACTCATTATTAGGAAGGTGTTCTGAGGGAGGAGACAACTCATTATTAGGAAGGTGTTCTGAGGGGAGGAGACAACTCATTATTAGGAAGGTGTTCTGAGGGGAGGAGACAACTCATTATTAGGAAGGTGTTCTGAGGGGAGGAGACAACTCATTATTAGGAAGGTGTTCTGAGGGGAGGAGACAACTCATTATTAGGAAGGTGTTCTGAGGGAGGAGACAACTCATTATTAGGAAGGTGTTCTGAGGGAGGAGACAACTCATTATTAGGAAGGTGTTCTGAGGGAGGAGACAACTCATTATTAGGAAGGTGTTCTGAGGGAGGAGACAACTCATTATTAGGAAGGTGTTCTGAGGGGAGGAGACAACTCATTATTAGGAAGGTGTTCTGAGGGAGGAGACAACTCATTATTAGGAAGGTGTTCTGAGGGAGGAGACAACTCATTATTAGGAAGGTGTTCTGAGGGGAGGAGACAACTCATTATTAGGAAGGTGTTCTGAGGGGAGGAGACAACTCATTATTAGGAAGGTGTTCTGAGGGAGGAGACAACTCATTATTAGGAAGGTGTTCTGAGGGGAGGAGACAACTCATTATTAGGAAGGTGTTCTGAGGGGAGGAGACAACTCATTATTAGGAAGGTGTTCTGAGGGGAGGAGACAACTCATTATTAGGAAGGTGTTCTGAGGGGAGGAGACAACTCATTATTAGGAAGGTGTTCTGAGGGGAGGAGACAACTCATTATTAGGAAGGTGTTCTGAGGGGAGGAGACAACTCATTATTAGGAAGGTGTTCTGAGGGAGGAGACAACTCATTATTAGGAAGGTGTTCTGAGGGGAGGAGACAACTCATTATTAGGAAGGTGTTCTGAGGGAGGAGACAACTCATTATTAGGAAGGTGTTCTGAGGGAGGAGACAACTCATTATTAGGAAGGTGTTCTGAGGGGAGGAGACAACTCATTATTAGGAAGGTGTTCTGAGGGGAGGAGACAACTCATTATTAGGAAGGTGTTCTGAGGGGAGGAGACAACTCATTATTAGGAAGGTGTTCTGAGGGGAGGAGACAACTCATTATTAGGAAGGTGTTCTGAGGGGAGGAGACAACTCATTATTAGGAAGGTGTTCTGAGGGAGGAGACAACTCATTATTAGGAAGGTGTTCTGAGGGAGGAGACAACTCATTATTAGGAAGGTGTTCTGAGGGAGGAGACAACTCATTATTAGGAAGGTGTTCTGAGGGAGGAGACAACTCATTATTAGGAAGGTGTTCTGAGGGAGGAGACAACTCATTATTAGGAAGGTGTTCTGAGGGAGGAGACAACTCATTATTAGGAAGGTGTTCTGAGGGAGGAGACAACTCATTATTAGGAAGGTGTTCTGAGGGGAGGAGACAACTCATTATTAGGAAGGTGTTCTGAGGGAGGAGACAACTCATTATTAGGAAGGTGTTCTGAGGGAGGAGACAACTCATTATTAGGAAGGTGTTCTGAGGGGAGGAGACAACTCATTATTAGGAAGGTGTTCTGAGGGGAGGAGACAACTCATTATTAGGAAGGTGTTCTGAGGGAGGAGACAACTCATTATTAGGAAGGTGTTCTGAGGGGAGGAGACAACTCATTATTAGGAAGGTGTTCTGAGGGGAGGAGACAACTCATTATTAGGAAGGTGTTCTGAGGGGAGGAGACAACTCATTATTAGGAAGGTGTTCTGAGGGGAGGAGACAACTCATTATTAGGAAGGTGTTCTGAGGGGAGGAGACAACTCATTATTAGGAAGGTGTTCTGAGGGGAGGAGACAACTCATTATTAGGAAGGTGTTCTGAGGGGAGGAGACAACTCATTATTAGGAAGGTGTTCTGAGGGGAGGAGACAACTCATTATTAGGAAGGTGTTCTGAGGGGAGGAGACAACTCATTATTAGGAAGGTGTTCTGAGGGGAGGAGACAACTCATTATTAGGAAGGTGTTCTGAGGGGAGGAGACAACTCATTATTAGGAAGGTGTTCTGAGGGGAGGAGACAACTCATTATTAGGAAGGTGTTCTGAGGGGAGGAGACAACTCATTATTAGGAAGGTGTTCTGAGGGGAGGAGACAACTCATTATTAGGAAGGTGTTCTGAGGGGAGGAGACAACTCATTATTAGGAAGGTGTTCTGAGGGGAGGAGACAACTCATTATTAGGAAGGTGTTCTGAGGGGAGGAGACAACTCATTATTAGGAAGGTGTTCTGAGGGGAGGAGACAACTCATTATTAGGAAGGTGTTCTGAGGGGAGGAGACAACTCATTATTAGGAAGGTGTTCTGAGGGGAGGAGACAACTCATTATTAGGAAGGTGTTCTGAGGGAGGAGACAACTCATTATTAGGAAGGTGTTCTGAGGGGAGGAGACAACTCATTATTAGGAAGGTGTTCTGAGGGGAGGAGACAACTCATTATTAGGAAGGTGTTCTGAGGGGAGGAGACAACTCATTATTAGGAAGGTGTTCTGAGGGGAGGAGACAACTCATTATTAGGAAGGTGTTCTGAGGGGAGGAGACAACTCATTATTAGGAAGGTGTTCTGAGGGGAGGAGACAACTCATTATTAGGAAGGTGTTCTGAGGGAGGAGACAACTCATTATTAGGAAGGTGTTCTGAGGGGAGGAGACAACTCATTATTAGGAAGGTGTTCTGAGGGGAGGAGACAACTCATTATTAGGAAGGTGTTCTGAGGGGAGGAGACAACTCATTATTAGGAAGGTGTTCTGAGGGGAGGAGACAACTCATTATTAGGAAGGTGTTCTGAGGGGAGGAGACAACTCATTATTAGGAAGGTGTTCTGAGGGGAGGAGACAACTCATTATTAGGAAGGTGTTCTGAGGGGAGGAGACAACTCATTATTAGGAAGGTGTTCTGAGGGGAGGAGACTACTCATTATTAGGAAGGTGTTCTGAGGGGAGGAGACAACTCATTATTAGGAAGGTGTTCTGAGGGAGGAGACAACTCATTATTAGGAAGGTGTTCTGAGGGGAGGAGACAACTCATTATTAGGAAGGTGTTCTGAGGGAGGAGACAACTCATTATTAGGAAGGTGTTCTGAGGGAGGAGACAACTCATTATTAGGAAGGTGTTCTGAGGGAGGAGACAACTCATTATTAGGAAGGTGTTCTGAGGGGAGGAGACAACTCATTATTAGGAAGGTGTTCTGAGGGGAGGAGACAACTCATTATTAGGAAGGTGTTCTGAGGGGAGGAGACAACTCATTATTAGGAAGGTGTTCTGAGGGGAGGAGACAACTCATTATTAGGAAGGTGTTCTGAGGGGAGGAGACAACTCATTATTAGGAAGGTGTTCTGAGGGGAGGAGACAACTCATTATTAGGAAGGTGTTCTGAGGGGAGGAGACAACTCATTATTAGGAAGGTGTTCTGAGGGGAGGAGACAACTCATTATTAGGAAGGTGTTCTGAGGGGAGGAGACAACTCATTATTAGGAAGGTGTTCTGAGGGGAGGAGACAACTCATTATTAGGAAGGTGTTCTGAGGGGAGGAGACAACTCATTATTAGGAAGGTGTTCTGAGGGGAGGAGACAACTCATTATTAGGAAGGTGTTCTGAGGGGAGGAGACAACTCATTATTAGGAAGGTGTTCTGAGGGGAGGAGACAACTCATTATTAGGAAGGTGTTCTGAGGGGAGGAGACAACTCATTATTAGGAAGGTGTTCTGAGGGGAGGAGACAACTCATTATTAGGAAGGTGTTCTGAGGGGAGGAGACAACTCATTATTAGGAAGGTGTTCTGAGGGGAGGAGACAACTCATTATTAGGAAGGTGTTCTGAGGGAGGAGACAACTCATTATTAGGAAGGTGTTCTGAGGGAGGAGACAACTCATTATTAGGAAGGTGTTCTGAGGGGAGGAGACAACTCATTATTAGGAAGGTGTTCTGAGGGGAGGAGACAACTCATTATTAGGAAGGTGTTCTGAGGGAGGAGACAACTCATTATTAGGAAGGTGTTCTGAGGGAGGAGACAACTCATTATTAGGAAGGTGTTCTGAGGGAGGAGACAACTCATTATTAGGAAGGTGTTCTGAGGGAGGAGACAACTCATTATTAGGAAGGTGTTCTGAGGGGAGGAGACAACTCATTATTAGGAAGGTGTTCTGAGGGGAGGAGACAACTCATTATTAGGAAGGTGTTCTGAGGGGAGGAGACAACTCATTATTAGGAAGGTGTTCTGAGGGAGGAGACAACTCATTATTAGGAAGGTGTTCTGAGGGGAGGAGACAACTCATTATTAGGAAGGTGTTCTGAGGGGAGGAGACAACTCATTATTAGGAAGGTGTTCTGAGGGGAGGAGACAACTCATTATTAGTGTTCCTAATTTTGATGTACGCAGTGTATATTACTCATAATTCCCTTCTCTCTCTTTCTCCCCCTTCCTCTTTCTCCCCCTTCCTCTTTCTCCCCCTCCCTCTTTCTCCCCCTCCCTCTTTCTCCCCTCCCTCACTCTCTTCCTCTTTCTCCCCTCCCTCTCCTCCCCTCCCTCACTCTCTCTCTCTTTCTCCCCTTCCTCTTTCTCCCCCTTCCTCTTTCTCCCCCTCCCTCTTTCCCCCCTCCCTCACTCTCTTCCTCTTTCTCCCTCCCTCTCCTCCCCTCCCTCACTCTCTCTCTCTTTCTCCCCCTCCCTCTTTCTCCCCTCCCTCTCCTCCCCTCCCTCACTCTCTCTCTCTTTCTCCCCCTTCCTCTTTCTCCCCCTCCCTCTTTCTCCCCTCCCTCTCCTCCCCTCCCTCACTCTCTCTCTCTTTCTCCCCCTTCCTCTTTCTCCCCCTCCCTCTTTCTCCCCTCCCTCTCCTCCCCTCCCTCACTCTCTCTCTCTTTCTCCCCCTTCCTCTTTCTCCCCCTCCCTCTTCTCCCCTCCCTCTCCTCCCCTCCCTCACTCTCTCTCTCTTTCTCCCCCTTCCTCTTTCTCCCCCTCCCTCTTTCTCCCCTCCCTCTCCTCCCCTCCCTCACTCTCTCTCTCTTTCTCCCCCTTCCTCTTTCTCCCCCTCCCTCTTTCTCCCCTCCCTCTCCTCCCCTCCTCACTCTCTCTCTCTTTCTCCCCCTTCCTCTTCTCCCCCTTCCTCTTTCTCCCCCTCCCTCTTTCTCCCCTCCCTCTCCTCCCCTCCCTCACTCTCTCCCTCTTTCTCCCCTCCCTCTCCTCCCCTCCCTCACGCTCTCCCTCTTTCTCCCCTCCCTCTTTCTCCCCCTCCCTCTTTCTCCCCCTCCCTCTCTCCCCCTCCCTCCCTCCCTCTCTCTCTCCCCTCCCTCCCTCTCTCTCTCCCCTCCCTCCCTCTTTCTCACCCTCCCTCTTTCTCCCCCTCCCTCTCTCCCTCTTTCTCCCTCTCCCGCTCTCCCTCTTTCTCCCCCTCCCTCCCTCCCTTCCCTCCCTCCCTCCCTCCCTCCCTCCCTCCCTCCCTCCCTCCCTCCCTCCCTTCCTTCCTTCCTTCCTTCCTTCCTTCCTTCCTTCCTTCCTCCCTCCCTCCCTCCCTCCCTCCCTCCCTCCCTCCTCTCCCCCCACTCTCTCCCCCTCCCTCCCTCCCTCCCTCTCTCTCTCCCCTCTCTCTTCCCCTCTCTCTCCTCCTCTCTCCTTCCCCCCTCTCCCCCCTCTCTCTCCTCCTCTCTCTTCCCTCCAGCACCTGCGTCTGTCGGTGAATGGTAACGGTCAGTGTCATGTTCATCATCTGTGGTTCCACACCGTGTCAGATATGCTCAGGCACTTCCATGCCCACCCGATCCCTCTGGAGTCAGGGGGCTCCGCTGACATCACACTGCGTTCCTACGTACAAGTACAGGGTACCCCCACAGGTATGGCCAAACCACACACCCCCCCACAGGTACGCCCAAACCACACACACACACACACCCACAGGTACGCCCAAACCACACACACCCCCACAGGTACGGCCAAACCACACACACACACCCACAGGTACTCCAAAACCACATACACATCCACCCACAGGTACGGCCAAACCACACACACAGGTACTCCAAAACCACACACACACCGACCCACAGGTACGCCCAAACCACACACACACCCACAGGTACACCCAAACCACACACACACCCACAGGTACGCCCAAACCACACACAAACACACACCCACAGGTACGCCCAAACCACACACACACACCCACAGGTACGCCCAAACCACACACACACACACAGGTACGCCCAAACCACACACACACACACACACACACACACACACACACACACACACACACACACACACACAGGTACGCCCAAACCACACACACACACCCCCACAGGTACGCCCAAACCACACACACACACACACACACAAACACAGGTACGCCCAAACCACACACCCACAGGTACGCCCAAACCACACACACACAGGTACGCCCAAACCACACACACACACACACACACACACACACACACACACAGGTACGCCCAAACAACACACACACCCCTAAACATGACTCTTGTTATTGAAGATGACAGCCTCTCAAACTCTCTAACGTCTGCCTGTAAACAACAACAACATCGCTGGGTGCTTAAGTGAATCGCTTGGAGAAAAAAAGAAAAAAAACTTTCAGTGGGATGACCTCACAGACAGATTGATGTTTTTACTTCAGTCTTAAATGTTTTAACTACAGGTTAGTCCTTAAAATGAGGAAGCCAACACAGAAACGCAGTGAACTTGCCCCAACGCAGTGAACTTACCCACACCCTCACCTGGCAAGGGATGAATGCCCTCCTGTGCAAGGGGAGAGACAGGGGAGAGACAGGGAGAGGCAGGGGGAGACAGGGAGAGAGAGTGGGAGAGAGAGAGGTAGAGAGAGAGAGAGAGGGGGGGGGGAGACAGGGGCGAGACAGAGAGAGGCAGGGGGAAGACAGGGAGAGAGAGGGGGAGAGGGAGGGAGAGAGGGGGAGAGACAGGGAGAGATAGGGGAGAGAGGGGGAGACAGGGAAGAGAGAGTGGGGAGAGAGAGAGAGAGGGGGGGGGGAGAGAGAGAGACATAGAGAGGGAGAGAGAGAGAGAGGGGGAGAGAGAGACCGAGAGGGAGAGAGAGAGAGAGAGAGAGAGAGAGAGAGAGGTGTGATTATACCACACTGGTTTTTGCATACAGGCCCAGGCTCCAGCCCCAACCCAACACTCACAAAGAGACCCTCTGTTTCCCCCCGGGCCCTGGGTCTACACAGACACACTGTGTAAAAGGCTTTATTCATACACGCTGCTCAGCCGTGTCTTTATCAGTGTCACTGCTGTTGTTGTTGTTGTCGTCCCACCAAGCGAGGTGATCGTAGGTCAAATCAAATCAAATTTGATTTGTCACATACGCCGAATACAACAGGTTGTAATGAAAGATACATTTATAAAATGAACTGTATCAGGCCTCTAAAAACACTTCTCTTTTCTTACAGACAGATATCCCGTCTCTCTCTACTGCTCTCACACAGATGTGACCGTGCCTCAGCTCCCAACCCCACCCAGGGACCAAGGCTGCCGTACTGACCCAGCCCAGCCAACCCTTCACCTCCCTGGGGTCTCACAGCCAGCAGGGCCCCCCTCCGACACTCAGCTCTCCTCCAGCTCCTCATCCTCACCAACCGCTCTTCCTTCCCTCTCCCGTGGTGAGCCAGGCAGCGGAGGAGGAGGAGGAGGAGGAGGAGAAGAAGGAGGAGGGCTGGTTAGCAGGAGCAACAGCTCAGAACGTCTGTTAGATCCCTCTAGTGATGCCTCTGAGGACTACCAGGAGACAGACGGAACACGCAGGGCCAGAGCTGTGGAGAACCAGTACTCCTTCTACTGAAACTGGGCACAACCAAACCCGGGAGCTCTCATTGGCTGAGACACAGGAAGTGCAGGGATTTGGACCCAATAGGTGAAAGGCCATGGATGGCTGGGGAGTGCTGTGTGTGGATGGACATGGATCCCTTTCTTGTTTGTTTTCCAAGAGATGTGCTGTTTCTCCAATGTGACAAGGAAGCGTATTAGACTGTATGCCAGTCTGTTGGCTCTTTGGCCACCCTCATCATCAGCTGACATTTCAATATATCCCTATGAACACCGCCCTGTCCTCCCTACCCACAGTTCCCTAAGAACACCACTTCCTGTCCCCCCTACCCACAGTTCCCTAAGAACACCGCCCTGTCCTCCCTACCCACAGTTCCCTAAGAACACCGCCCTGTCCTCCCTACCCACAGTTCCCTAAGAACACCACTTCCTGTCCCCCCTACCCACAGTTCCCTAAGAACACCGCCCTGTCCTCCCTACCCACAGTTCCCTAAGAACACCACTTCCTGTCCCCCCTACCCACAGTTCCCTAAGAACACCGCCCTGTCCTCCCTACCCACAGTTCCCTAAGAATACCACTTCCTGTCCTCCCTACCCACAGTTCCCTAAGAACACCACTTCCTGTCCTCCCTACCCACAGTTCCCTAAGAACACCACTTCCTGTCCTCCCTACCCACAGTTCCCTAAGAACACCACTTCCTGTCCTCCCTACCCACAGTTCCCTAAGAACACCACTTCCTGTCCCCCCTACCCACAGTTCCCTAAGAACACCGCCCTGTCCTCCCTACCCACAGTTCCCTAAAAACACCACTTCCTGTCCTCCCTACCCACAGTTCCCTAAGAACACCACTTCCTGTCCCCCCTACCCACAGTTCCCTAAGAACACCGCCCTGTCCTCCCTACCCACAGTTCCCTAAGAACACCACTTCCTGTCCCCCCTACCCACAGTTCCCTAAGAACACCGCCCTGTCCTCCCTACCCACAGTTCCCTAAGAACACCACTTCCTGTCCCCCCTACCCACAGTTCCCTAAGAACACCGCCCTGTCCTCCCTACCCACAGTTCCCTAAGAATAGCACTTCCTGTCCTCCCTACCCACAGTTCCCTAAGAACACCACTTCCTGTCCTCCCTACCCACAGTTCCCTAAGAACACCACTTCCTGTCCTCCCTACCCACAGTTCCCTAAGAACACCACTTCCTGTCCCCCCTACCCACAGTTCCCTAAGAACACTGCCCTGTCCTCCCTACCCACAGTTCACTAAAACACCACTTCCTGTCCCCCCTACCCACAGTTCCCTAAGAACACCACTTCCTGTCCCCCCTACCCACAGTTCCCTAAGAACACCGCCCTGTCCTCCCTACCCACAGTTCCCTAAGAACACCACTTCCTGTCCCCCCTACCCACAGTTCCCTAAGAACACCGCCCTGTCCTCCCTACCCACAGTTCCCTAAGAACACCACTTCCTGTCCCCCCTACCCACAGTTCCCTAAGAACACCGCCCTGTCCTCCCTACCCACAGTTCCCTAAGAATACCACTTCCTGTCCTCCCTACCCACAGTTCCCTAAGAACACCACTTCCTGTCCTCCCTACCCACAGTTCCCTAAGAACACCACTTCCTGTCCTCCCTACCCACAGTTCCCTAAGAACACCACTTCCTGTCCCCCCTACCCACAGTTCCCTAAGAACACTGCCCTGTCCTCCCTACCCACAGTTCCCTAAAACACCACTTCCTGTCCCCCCTACCCACAGTTCCCTAAGAACACCACCCTGTCCCCCCTACCCACAGTTCCCTAAGAACACCACTTCCTGTACTCCCTACCCACAGTTCCCTAAGAACACCACTTCCTGTCCTCCCTACCCACAGTTCCCTAAGAACACCACTTCCTGTACTCCCTACCCACAGTTCCCTAAGAACACCACTTCCTGTACTCCCTACCCACAGTTCCCTAAGAACACCACTTCCTGTCCTCCCTACCCACAGTTCCCTAAGAACACCACTTCCTGTCCTCTCTACCCACAGTTCCCTAAGAACACCACTTCCTGTCCTCCCTACCCACAGTTCCCTAAGAACACCACTTCCTGTCCTCTCTACCCACAGTTCCCTAAGAACACCGCCCTGTCCCCCCTACCCACAGTTCCCTAAGAACACCACTTCCTGTCCTCCCTACCCACAGTTCCCTAAGAACACCACTTCCTGTCCTCCCTACCCACAGTTCCCTAAGAACACCACTTCCTGTCCTCCCTACCCACAGTTCCCTAAGAACACCACTTCCTGTCCTCCCTACCCACAGTTCCCTAAGAACACCGTCCTGTCCTCCCTACCCACAGTTCCCTAAGAACACCGCCCTGTCCTCCCTACCGACAGTTCCCTAAGAACACCACTTCCTGTCCTCCCTACCCACAGTTCCCTAAGAAGACCACTTCCTGTCCACCCTACCCACAGTTCCATAAGAACACCACTTCCTGTCCTCCCTACCCACAGTTCCCTAAGAAGACCACTTCCTGTCCACCCTACCCACAGTTCCCTAAGGACACCACTTCCTGTCCCCCCTACCCACAGTTCCCTAAGAACAACGCCTCTGTCACCGCCCTGCTAAGTGATCAAGAGGTGAAGCGACCCTAAATAAATGGTTTTCCTCCCCAGGCCCTCCTGAGCATATCTCTAATGTTTGTGAAGCTGCTTGTAGTCTGTCCCAGATATCCTCACTGTCCCCAAGGGGAATTACAAGTACAGCCCCGTTTCTTCTCTTATAGCTTTGCCGCACAAAAAAAAAAAAGAATGGTAAGGGTGTGTTAGTGTTATTTGAGAGATGGATATTATCTTAGTGTCAAAAGATCTTAGTGCCTGTCCGTCACAAATGACCTTTGACCTGATATGACTGTGGCCGTCTCGTTGGCCGTGATGACATCAGGTCAGAGGGATAAAAACATGCAAGGTTGGAGGTCAATTCCCTTTGAATTTCCAGTTCATTCAGAATCCCGATTCTAATTCCAAGTTGTCCGTCTTATTAAAAACAAAAACATTAAAGAGAATTTCCAATACTTCCTGAATTGACTGGAAAACTTGATCCCACTAGCAGAACCCTGCTCAGCATTCCCAGTCACATATCAACAAGGTGCAGCTGGCAACAGTTTCACAGCGAAGGCTGCTCCTGTAATCCAGTCACATATCAACAAGGTGCAGCTGGCAACAGTTTCACAGCGAAGGCTGCTCCTGTAATCCAGTCACATATCAACAAGGTGCAGCTGGCAACAGTTTCACAGCGAAGGCTGCTCCTGTAATCCAGTCACATATCAACAAGGTGCAGCTGGCAACAGTTTCACAGCGAAGGCTGCTCCTGTAATCCAGTCACATATCAACAAGGTGCAGCTGGCAACAGTTTCACAGCGAAGGCTGCTCCTGTAATCCAGTCACATATCAACAAGGTGCAGCTGGCAACACTTTCACAGCGAAGGCTGCTCCTGTAATCCAGTCACATATCAACAAGGTGCAGCTGGCAACACTTTCACAGCGAAGGCTGCTCCTGTAATCCAGTCAAATTCAATGCATAATATTCAAATCAAATCAAATTTATTTATATAGCCCTTCGTACATCAGCTGATATCTCAAAGTGCTGTACAGAAACCCAGCCTAAAACCCCAAACAGCAAGCAATGCAGGTGTAGAAGCACGGTGGCTAGGAAAAACTCCCTAGAAAGGCCAGAACCTAGGAAGAAACCTAGAGAGGAACCAGGCTATGTGGGGTGGCCAGTCCTCTTCTGGCTGTGCCGGGTGGAGATTAGAAACCTAGAGAGGAACCAGGCCATGTTTTGCTTCCAGGCGTATATAGACTGTTGTTTTGGAGACAATGCAGAATATAAGTTGGACATAAGTGCTATATTGTATTTTTTTTTTTTTATGTTTTATTTAACCAGGCAAGTCAGTTAAGAACAAATTCTTATTTACAATGACGGCCCTACCCCGGCTAAACCTGGACAACGCTGGGCCAATTATGGGCCGCCCTATGGGACTCCCGATCGCAGTCAGATGTGATGTAGCCTGGATTCGAACCAGAGACTGTAGTGATGCCTCTTGCACTGAGGCAGTGTCTTAGACCGCTGCACCACTCAGGAGCCCCTATACGATGGCAAGCGCCTACAAGACAACCGTCTGAGAGCCAAGCGATGGTGATATAAACATCTATGGCAGTTATAGTTGTAAGCTACAGTATGAAAACAACAGAACCTGAGGGGAGGGAGGGTTGTTCTAGGTGACCTCTATGGATTTGACTAATATCTGATGTGATGTACAGCCTGAAGACGGATGTTTGTGATGTTTGATGTGCTACAGTTGTGTTTCCTGAACCTGGTCCTGGACTTCCTCTTTGTGAGATGGTTGGGGGACTTGATGAACATAGTTTGGGGGACTTGGCGACCGTAGTTTGGGGGACTTGACGACCGTAGTTTGGTGGACTTGACGACCGTAGTTTGGGGCACTTGACGACCGTAGTTTGGGGCACTTGACGACCGTAGTTTGGGGGACTTGAAAGACCGTAGTTTGGGGGACTTGACGACCGTAGTTTGGGGGACTTGACGACCGTAGTTTAGGGGACTTGACGACCGTAGTTTGGGGGACTTGACGACCGTAGTTTGGGGGACTTGAAAGACCGTAGTTTGGGGGACTTGACGACCGTAGTTTGGGGGACTTGGTGCTACGCAACGGCACCGCTGCCTTGTTGTGTGTGCGGCCTGCTGGTGAACTCTAGTGGGAGGGACCTAGAACTGTTCAGATGGTCTGGTGGTAGTTTCCCCCCCCTCCCCCCGGAGGCTGAATTGACAATAGGTTGTTTTTGAAATAGCATTTTGTAATTAGAAAATGCTGTACTTCCTGTCCTGTCTAGCGTGGTCGTTATGGCGACGACGCCCGTTTCCCTATAGTCTGACTGACAGCAGGTACAATTCAAATCGTATTTTTCAAGAGTAGTATTCCTCAGCCCGTTGTGCGTGACTGTTTCCTATCGAGTTTAAAATTTGACGTCATTCTCCGTTGTTCTCGGTGTCACCGGCGAGTCACAGCAGACTTGTTCACATATCAAGAGGCTAGTGACGGACTGGTTTCCTCTTAATGCTGGTGGTTTTCTGTTGTCCGGCTGAGTTTTGAAGAGTCTGTGAAATTTTGTACAAAGTGATGTACTTCACGGAGTCCTTTTATATATTTCTGTGAATAAAACACGTGAGCAAACTCTTACAACGGCCCTGTCGTGTCTTCTGTTTCTAAGTAACCCACGGGACATTTGATCTAGCACCAATCCGCCTTATATCACAACACAACATATTAATTTGAACACTACTCAGTACTCACTTGTTTTTTGAACTGATGGAGAACAGTGCCCTCTAGTGGACAAAATATATGCTTATTGACTGGTCTTCTAGGCCTATTGTATTTGACATTTTATTAAACCAGGCAAGTCAGGCAAGAACGAATTCTTATTTACAATGATGGCCTACCGGGGAACAGTGGGTTAACTGCCTTGTTCAGGGGAACAGTGGGTTAACTGCCTTGTTCAGGGGAACAGTGGGTTAACTGCCTTGTTCAGGGGAACAGTGGGTTAACTGCCTTATTCAGGGGAACAGTGGGTTAACTGCCTTGTTCAGGGGAACAGTGGGTTAACTGCCTTGTTCAGGGGAACAGTGGGTTAACTGCCTTGTTCAGGGGAACAGTGGGTTAACTGCCTTGTTCAGGGGAAGAGTGGGTTAACTGCCTTATTCAGGGGTAAAATGACAGATATATATATATTTTTTTAACCTTTTCAGCTCAAGGATTCGATCCAGCAACCTTTGGGTTACTGGGCCAATGCTCTAACCACTAGGGAACCTGCCACCTCACAGTAATAACATCCCAGCATACACTTGTCTGTGATTTCAGCACAGGAGGTTGGTGGCACGTTAATTGGGGAGAATGGGCTCGTGGTAATGGCTGGAGCGGAACGAGTGGAATGGTACTAAATACATGGTTTCCATGTGGTTGATACCATTCCACAGACTCCATTCCAGACGTTATTATGAGCCGTCCTCCCCTCAGAAGCCTCCTCTGCATTTCAGATACTACTGTACTACTACAGAGGTAGACTAGTGTACTACCACAGAGGTAGAGACTAGTGTACTACTACAGAGGTAGAGACTAGTGTACTACTACAGAGGTACAGACTACAGTACTACTACAGAGGTACAGACTACAGTACTACTACAGAGGTACAGACTACAGTACTACTACAGAGGTACAGACTACAGCACTACTACAGAGGTACAGACTACAGTACTACTACAGAGGTACAGACTACAGTACTACTACAGAGGTACAGACTACAGTACTACTACAGAGGTACAGACTACAGTACTACTACAGAGGTACAGACTACAGTACTACTACAGAGGTTAAATAAATAAATAAAATAGAAATGACCTACTGTATATTCCACAGTCCTTACAACACTGTAGTCCCTGGCCAAACTGTACAATAGTTATATTCTAAACCAGTGCTGAGTCTCAGGCCTCTATTCACTGTATCTGACTGAACCAATAGAAACAGGGATGACGTCATCCTCCCAGATCTCTAGAAACATTATAATTTACTATTTTATATTCAATGTATTATTATCATCTTGTTGTTCTTGTATATAAAGTAAATGTTCTGTACTCTGTCATGTATTTTATGTTTTGTGTTTTGCAGCCCAGTCCAGGCTCTTCTCTGTCCTGGCGCCCCAATGTAGAACCATCTTCCCCTGAAGCTAGGATAGCAGTCCCTGTCCATCTTCTCCCTGAAGCTAGGACAGCAGAGTCCCTTCCCATCTTCCCCCTGAAGCTAGGACAGTAGAGTCCCTGTCCATCTTCCCCCTGAAACTAGGACAGTAGAGTCCCTGCCCATCTTCCCCCTGAAGCTAGGACAGTAGAGTCCCTGTCCATCTTCCCCCTGAAGCTAGGACAGTAGAGTCCCTGTCCATCTTCTCCCTGAAGCTAGGACAGCAGAGTCCCTTCCCATCTTCCCCCTGAAGCTAGGACAGTAGAGTCCCTGCCCATCTTCCCCCTGATGCTAGGACAGTAGAGTCCCTGTCCATCTTCCCCCTGAAGCTAGGACAGTAGAGTCCCTCCCCATCTTCCCCTGATGCTAGGACAGCAGTCCCTTCCCATCTTCCCCCTGAAGCTAGGACAGTAGAGTCCCTTCCCATCTTCCCCCTGAAGCTAGGACAGCAGAGTCCCTGCCCATCTTCCGAAAGCACCTGAAACCCTACCACTTCAGAGTATTGTAAATAAACCCCCCACCACCTCTTACTTCATTGAGGAAATGTGTACTTACTATGCCTGTGACATGTCATTGTCCCACCTAGCTATCTTAAGGTGAATGTACTGCTGTGAGTCACTCTGGATAGGAGAGTCTGCTAAATCACTAAAAGGTCCATGTAAATGTGTGGACCCCAGGAAGAGGAGCTGCTGCATGTGCAACAGCTAATGGGGATCCAACTTAACTAACTAAATCATCTCTGTATAAAACAACTGTCGTTTTTGAGTTTTTAGAAGAGCTCGGCCATGCATGTGTGGCTATAATCACTTGTGTAGAAAGGAAGTAGGCTAAAGTCTGGTACCAGTTCTGATAATGACACTCGGGAGAGTAGGGCCCATTAACGACATCACTGTCTGCTATTCTTGTCGAAAGTCAACGGTTTATTGTGAAAATAACCTGGGAAGAGAGAGAAATTTAAACATTGGACAAGTGGTTGATTGAAGTGTTTCACAAAGACAGAACCTCAACAGGTAGGTAGGGACAGATTGGTTTATTTCTATTTCAGGACCTGGTGATACTGAAGAAGATGACTCCTCCCATGGCCAGCAGCACCCCTACAGTAATCTCCAACATCTTCCCCAGCTTCCACTGCTTATAATCCTGCTGCTGTTTCTGCTGGTACTGGGCCCTTCTGGCCCTCAGCTCCTTCTCCCTCTGCAGCTGCTCTCCATAGTGAGCCTGGAAGAAGGCATCAAAGTCAAACATGGCCTTCCCTCCAACGTTGGAGAACCGTCGGGATCTCTGCTGTTGTTGATGCTGCTGTGGGCCAGAGGCTCTGTTGCTGGAGGTGGCCTCCCGGTCCGAGGGTCTCCCTGCCCCCCGGATGTCTGACCCACTGAGGATGCCGCGGTCGTACTTCCTCCTCAGGGCCATGCTCCCCAGCACGCTATAGGCCTCGGTGATCTCAGAGAAACGCTGGGTGGCTTCCTCGTTGTCGGGGTTCTTGTCTGGGTGGTAGATGAACGACTGCTTGTAATATGCTGTTTTTATTTGGGATTGGGTGGCGCTTGGGGACACTCGGAGGATGTCGTAGTAGGCCGTTCTGCTCCTGTGAAGAGGCGGGAAGTCTGACTGGTTGTTTTTGCTCCTCCAGCTGTAAGTCCTGGTGGAGTACAGGACCTCTGGGTGAGGTCGAAACCGGCCTGACTGCTGCTCTGTCAGCATGACCGTGCTGAATGCTTGGAGCTGCTGAGGTGACCCAAAGATTTCAGGGTGTAAGGTGGCCATGACAACACCTCTGCTATTCCAACACATCATCCTGTGCACTGTTACTAGGTTACCCTTGGACAGAGGCTGTACACTGGGCCACAGGTACAATGGTGACCGTCTGAGCTCACTATCCTGAACAGTTGCTAATATGATAACGGGTTTAGCATTAATGTCTAATAAAAGCAAATCACTACTTGACCAAAGTAATGTCCCATACCCCAGTCTGTTCTCATGTTTTAGCCTAGAAAGTATTTGATGAATGTGTTCTGTCTCCGTGCATTCCTGTGCATTCTCTTTGCGGTTGTTACGTTCAGGTTCCCAGGAACTCGCCTGACTGTCCCTTGTTGACACCGGGTGACATTCGTAAATCCCTTGTCCGGTTACCTTGGCTTTAAAGGTTCTGGCTCCAATTATAGAGGTTGCTGCTGCTGCTACTGACATCGTTTCGTGTGGTCGATCTTCGGCGCAGGGGATGGAGTGAGTCGGTGCGTTTCTGATAGCTGAAAATCTGTAAACTCCGCTCCCCAATCTCCGACTGACCTCCGCCATTCTCCCGTAGCAGCAGGTACAGCGGCCATGGAGAAATGACAGAAACGAAGAAGACAGGGGTGGGATCCGGTAAAATGTATAGCAGACCAATGAGAGAATATGTAAATGGGAAGTGGTCACAAAACATATTCTGTCATCCAATCATATACGAGGAATTGGGGTTTGAACGTTCTCAATTATCGCCTCTTCCTCTCTGATGTGATGGTCTTGTGCAAATTATTTTTTCGTATGCTTTAAAATTGTGTTTAGATATGCATTTCATTCAAAATGCCGTTTTGGTTGTTGAAGTAGTTTCTAATAGTATTGTTTTTCCCCAACTACGCGGCTGTCTCTTTAAATTACGTGCCCCTTTCCTTGTCGCTGAAATACCACGTCACACTCACATGTGGAGCCTCAGCTGTAGCCAGACATCATAAAAACGTTTAAGGTTTTTTGGTTTAAATCGATCATTCGTAGATATCTTGTAGTAAACAAAATTAGACATGGCCTCAAGTTGTCGAAGACCCGAGCATATGGCTCCGCCTGAAATTGTTAGTATGATGTGTTTGTTTTTTAAGACAGACGAGAGCTAGCTAACGTTAGCCGCATTAACTGTAAGAAAACACACGTTTGCTAAGTTAGTTAGCTAGTGATCTGTTCCAAAAATACCTACCTAGCAAGTGACTAGTTATGTTTACTTCATTATGTGGACAACATTTCCGCGACACATCTTGTGTTTACCTGCACGCAGCACTTAACTTCTTGTGTTTTGATTTCTACTCGTTCTGCAGTTCTATAACGAAGAGGAGGCCAAGAAATATTCTCAGAAGTGAGTTCGGGGTTTGATAATGACCTGCATAATACGAATCGTTTGAATACAAATCGTTGCATTTTTACCATTTACATACTGACCAGAGGCTGTCCTTGATGCAATCTCTTTGAGACAGTAGACTGTAATATGATTCAAGGGTAGCTAAGTAATCAACTGTTCAATCATTTCCTCGTGGATTTCCAGTTCTCGGATGATTGAGATCCAGAGCCAGATGTCTGAGAGAGCTGTGGAGCTGCTGAACCTGCCTGAGGACCAGCCCTGTTTCCTGCTCGATGTAGGGTATGTGTACAAGCCAGGGGACTGCTGAGGGCTCTCGTTAATGTAATGAGTCTGGGTAGGAGAACAAAACAACATCAAAACTACTTTAGACTGAATGTGTCTTTATAACTTGTCCCGTCAGGTGTGGCTCCGGGCTAAGTGGGGACTACCTGTCAGAGGAGGGACATTTCTGGGTTGGAGTGGACATCAGCACAGCCATGTTGGGTGAGTGTGGTTGAGTGGGCGTCAGCACAGCCATTGGTGTCATTCCTGGCGCAAAAATATTGCATTCATATTTAGAGATGGATCAGCAACCTGAAATATAGCAGTCAATATTTGTTTGTTGTGCTCCGCTGTTGACCAGTGCTGTGTCCTTGTCTCTAGATGTAGCGCTGGATCGGGAGGTGGAGGGAGACCTTGTGTTGGGGGATATGGGGGAGGGATTGCCCTTCAGGCCTGGGACCTTTGATGGCTGCATCAGGTAAAGAGCTTGTCCTTCCTGTCCTCTAAGAGAGACCTGAGTTCTCTACTGAGAAATTACTATTGATGGACTTGTCAAGACTGAGTTAGTAATGTCTCCTTCTGTCTGTCTCCATCCTTCTCTTTCTACCTATCACCTGTGTCTGTGTCCTCCCCTACCTCTTTGTCTCATCCCTCAGTATTTCTGCTCTCCAGTGGCTCTGCAATGCTGACAAAAAGACTCACAGCCCCCCCAAGAGGCTCTACACCTTCTTCAGTACACTCTACTCCTCCCTGGTGAGATCCCTAGTGACCTCGGTCCAATCTAACTCCTCCTCCCTGGTGAGATCCCTAGGGACCTCTGTCCAATCTGACTACTTGTGTTATTGTCCCGTATCTTTTTAGTCAAGAGGAGCCCGTGCAGTGTTTCAGCTTTACCCAGAGAACTCTGAGCAGGTACAGTGATATGAAAATAGTTTATTAAAGTTAATCTCCACAGAAACATGCCGACACACTCCGTGACACCTGGTTGACCACTCCTGACCTGTAGTTGCTCTTCTCATCTGTGTACTGTTGTTGACTGTCTTCCTTCTATATATATTCATACTAAATGTTCTATTTTATGACACCTTTGTTACTTTAATATTTTACTATTGTTAACATTGAGAGGTGAACCTGCCAGCCAGCGTTTCAGTGTTTGTCTGTGCTGTGCAAATGAATAATAGACTTGACTGTGTGCAGCTGGAACTGATTACATCCCAGGCCATGAAGGCAGGCTTCAGTGGAGGCATGGTGGTGGACTATCCTAACAGCACCAAGGCCAAAAAGTGAGTTTCCCCGCCCCCCCTGCCGCCCAGCGGCCCAACCTGGTTTGGTAGTCACCATACAAATTTAACCAATAGAATGGGCCTCTCCGGTTAAGTCAGTGATGTCATAATGAGATAATGATGGCATAATGATGTCAATGATGGCATAATGATATCATAATGAGTCAATGATGGCATAATGATATCATAATGAGTCAATGATGGCATAATGATATCATAATGAGTCAATGATGGCATAAATATGTCATAATGAGTCAATGATGTCATAATGAGTCAATGATGTCAGATTCTATTTCTATGGTCATCAGTTGGTGGTCATACTAGAAACACACACACAAATCCATGTCTTTCTGGCACTCACACTCACACTACTGACTGCTAGGGAACTACTTTATTGAGGGATGGTTTTACTTACTATGACTGTGATACGTGGTTGTCCCCACCTAGTTACTTTAAGATGAATGCTCTTAACTGTAAGTCTCTCTGGATCAGAGTGGCTGCTAAATGACTAAAACTGACATTCTTCTCTGATTTTTTTTCTTCCCCCATCAGGTTCTTCCTGTGTCTGTTCGCTGGGTTTTCAGGAACCCTACCCAAGGTGAGGAAAAGAATAAGGGCTCATTTGTAGAGACTGTTGTCTTGAATGCTGAACGCTGATGGTTTGTGGTCCCTGTGTTTCAGGGGCTAGTGTCAGAGACAGTGGACAGGGACGTCCCAAATCAAGTCCAATTCACAGGACAGAGGTAAAGAAATAACATCCTCAACTTTAGAAGTGTTGTAGTGATTGTTTACCACCATTTATGCTAATGAGAAGACTCATTAATCAATGCATGAACATAGTTGGGGTAGATGGCATTTGGACAGGTCTTGTCGTCAGGCCAGGCTCATCTCCCAGAGAGACAGAGGGCTGTCTTCCTGCCTGACTACAGTTACTGCCCGGGCAGCTTTTCCGCCCTCTGACATCACGTGATGTAGCAGATGGAGATATGGGAAACTCAGCCTGAAGTGTGTCCACTTGCTCGTCCAAATAGTTTTTCTGTGTCTCGAGTAAGACACTTAACCTCTCTGGGATATTAGGGACGGTAGAGTCCCACCCCGCCAACAGCCAGTGAAAGTGCAGGGCGCCAAATTCAAAACAACAAAAAATCTCATAATTAAAATTCCTCAAGCATAGAAGTATTTTACACCATTTTAAAGATAAAATTATCGTTAATCCAGCCATCAGTGTCTGATTTCAAAAAGGCTTTACAGCAAAAGCACCACAAATGATTGTGTTAGGTCACCACCAAGTCACAGAAAAACACAGCCATTTTTCCAGCCAAAGATAGAAGTCACAAAAAGCAGAAATATAATCACTAACCTTTGATGATCTTCATCAGATGACACTCATAGGACATCATGTTACGCAATACATGTATGTTTTGTTCGATAAAGTGCATATTTATATCCGAAAATCTAATTTTACTTTGAAGTGTTATGTTCAGTAGTTCCAAAACATGCAGTGGTTTTGCAGAGAGCCACATCAATTTACAGAAACACTCATAATAAACATTGATAAAAGATACAACTATTATACATGGAACTTTAGATAAACCTCTCCTTAATGCAACCGCTGTGTCAGATTTCAAAAAAACTTTACGGAAAAAGCACACCATGCAATAATCTGAGTACGGCGGTCAGAGCCCAAAGCAGCCAAAGAAATATCCGCCATGTTGTGTAGTCAACATTAGTCAGAAATAGCATTATAAATATTAACTTACCTTTGATCTTCATCAGAATGCACTCCCAGGAATCCCAGTTCCACAATAAATGTTTGATTTGTTCGATAATGTCCATCCTTTATGTCCAAATAGCTACTTTTGTTAGCGCATTTTGTAAACAAATCCAAAGTTACGAAGCGCGTTCACTAGGAGCAGACAAAATGGCAAAAAGTTCTGTTACAGTCCGTAGAAACATGTCAAACGATGTATAGAATCCTTCTTTAGGATGTTTTTAACATCAATCTTCAATAATGTTCCAACCGGAGAATTCCTTTGTCTTCAGAAATGCAATGGAAAGCGAGCTAACTCTCTCATGACCGCACGTCACGAGCCTGTGGCACTCTGCCAGACCACTGACTCAAACCGCCCTTATGAGCCCCTCCTTTACAGTAGAAGCCTCAAACAAGTTTCTAAAGACTGTTGACATCTAGTGGAAGCCTTAGGAAGTGCAACATGACCAATAGCCCACTGTATCTTCAATAGGGGCGGAGTTGAAAATCGACTAACCTCAGATTTCCCACTTCCTGGTTGGATTTCTTCTCTGGTTTTCGCCTGCCATTTGAGTTCTGTTATACTCACAGACATCATTCAAACAGTTTTAGAAACTTCAGAGTGTTTTCTATCCAAATATACTAATTATATGCATATTCTAGCTTTTATGGCTGAGTACCAGGTTTACTCTGGGCACATTATTCATCCAAGCTACTCAATACTGCCCCCCAGTCACCAAGAAGTTAGTGGGTGTAATCCTGTGTGTTTGCGAGACAGAGGTCCTGGGTTGGAGCCTTGGTATGAGCCGAATCAGGAGGAAATGGCTTAGCAAGCAGTGTGACGTCCTTTACAATGACACTGATCACATCTGTCAGAGAAGACACGGAGCTGAGTTGAAGATGAAATATGTAAAAACATAGCTACAGGTTGTTTAGAGCGAAGGTGTCTCAATCCCTTCCTGTGTCTACTGGTGGTCATTTCCTGTTTTGTCTTTTGTAAAGATCTCGCTTTAGGAACATGAAGGGCAAGTCTGCAAAGAAGGGAAAAGACTGGGTCCTAGAGAAGAAGGAGAGGAGGAGAAGACAGGGCAGGTATGTACCCCTCTGCCTACTCTTTCATTTGGGCAGGGATCCTGGCTACTCTGTCTCATTTGGGCAGGGATCCTGGCTACTCTGTCTCATTTGGGCAGGGATCCTGGCTACTCTGTCTCATTTGGGCAGGGATCCTGGCTACTCTGTCTCATTTGGGCAGGGATCCTGGCTACTCTGTCTCATTTGGGCAGGGATCCTGGCTACTCTGTCTCATTTGGGCAGGGATCCTGGCTACTCTGTCTCATTTGGGCAGGGATCCTGGCTACTCTGTCTCATTTGGGCAGGGATCCTGGCTACTCTGTCTCATTTGGGCAGGGATCCTGGCTACTCTGTCTCATTTGGGCAGGGATCCTGGCTACTCTGTCTCATTTGGGCAGGGATCCTGGCTACTCTCTCATTGGGCTCATTGGATCCTGATCCTGTACAGGTTAACATTATGATGTTCATATAGTTTACAACCCCATTTGAAGAAAGTCATCAGGCTCTGTAACAGAAAGGCTGGTCTCTTACAGTCTTCCCTCTCTGTGGTGTGTTCTGTTTTCCAGGGAAGTCCGAGCTGACACAAAGTACACTGCCCGACAGAGAAGGCCTCACTTTTAAACCCCAGTCAGTCCTGTGTGTTCCAGCCCGGAGGTTCACACTCATGGAGTACTACTGTCCTTCCTGTGTGACCAGAGGAGCCGTGACCGGCAAGATTTAAACTTAAATGGACTCAAATCAATCCTACTCAAAATGGGTGGATTAAAATCTTTTTTTTTCTTCCCATTTTAGAAGTTGACAGTTGTTTTCTTCCAGGAGTTGTCTCTCTATCAATGGAATGGAAATAAATTTGAGAATGCGATTCCCACCCACGCCGGTGACTGCCAGTTGCTGTGGTTACCTAGACTGGTTGCTAGGCTTTGTTTAGCTATAACATTCATAGAGAGGGGCTCGTTTCTGTACTTTCCACTCCTTTTGGTGTCATGTGCCACTGGAGCATGAAGAGTGAGGAAAGTTGTAGCTAAACAGTGACTGGCCACCAGTCTAATGCTTATCTGGTTGTGGTCCCTATCCTCTAGACAGAAACTGGCCCCTCTCTAGGACATGGCCCCCTATCCTCTGGACAGAAACTGGCCCCTCTCTAGGACATGGCCCCCTATCCTCTGGACAGAAACTGGCCCCTCTCTAGGACATGACCCCCTATCCTCTGGACAGAAACTGGCCCCTCTATAGGACATGGCCCACTATCCTCTGGACAGAAACTGGCCCCTCTCTAGGACATGGCCCCCTATCCTCTGGACAGAAATAAGAAGTTGTAGATGTGTTCTATATGCACTATTTCTATGCTTCCTGTTCTTAAGTTTTAGTTTATGTTTTGTAAAACCAGCTGAAGATGTAATATTTCTGGTTCTTGAAATTATAATTTCACAGCGGTTTAGATACAATAATTCAAATCTAATGTCATGTCACATGCTGAATACAACAGGGAAATGCTTATAAGCCCTTAACCAACAATGCAGTTTTAAGTGCTGAAGTATTTACTAAATTAACTGAAGTTTAAAAATAAAATTTAAAAAAAAAATATATATATATAATAAAAAGCAACAATAAAATAACAATAATGAGACTATATACAGGGGGTACAGGTTAGTAATGAGACTATATACAGGGGTACTGGTTAGTAATGAGACTATATACAGGGGGTACAGGTTAGTAATGAGACTATATACAGGGGTACTGGTTAGTAATGAGGCTATATACAGGGGTACAGGTTAGTAATGAGACTATATACAAGGGGTACAGGTTAGTAATGAGACTATATACAGGGGTACAGGTTAGTAATGAGACTATATACAGGGGTACTGGTTAGTAATGAGGCTATATACAGGGGTACAGGTTAGTAATGAGGCTATATACAGGGGTACAGGTTAGTAATGAGACTATATACAGGGGTACAGGTTAGTAATGAGACTATATACAGGGGTACAGGTTAGTAATGAGACTATATACAGGGGTACAGGTTAGTAATGAGACTATATACAGGGGTACAGGTTAGTAATGAGGCTATATACAGGGGTACAGGTTAGTAATGAGACTATATACAGGGGTACTGGTTAGTAATGAGGCTATATACAGGGGTACAGGTTAGTAATGAGGCTATATACAGGGGTACAGGTTAGTAATGAGGCTATATACAGGGGTACAGGTTAGTAATGAGGCTATATACAGGGGTACAGGTTATTAATGATACTATATACAGGGGTACAGGTTAGTAATGAGACTATATACAGGGGTACAGGTTAGTAATGAGACTATATACAGGGGTACAGGTTAGTAATGAGGCTATATACAGGGGTACAGGTTAGTAATGAGGCTATATACAGGGGTACAGGTTAGTAATGAGACTATATACAGGGGTACAGGTTAGTAATGTGACTATATACAGGGGGTACAGGTTAATAATGAGACTATTTACAGGGGTACAGGTTAGTAATGAGATTATATACAGGGGGTACAGGTTAGTAATGAGACTATATACAGGGGTACAGGTTAGTAATGAGGCTATATACAGGGGTACAGGTTAGTAATGAGACTATATACAGGGGGTACAGGTTAGTAATGAGACTATATACAGGGGTACAGGTTAGTAATGAGACTATATACAGGGGTACAGGTTAGTAATGAGTCTATATACAGGGGTACAGGTTAGTAATGACGCTATATACAGGGGTACAGGTTAGTAATGAGACTATATACACGGGTACAGGTTAGGAATGAGACTATATACAGGGGGTACAGGTTAGTCGAGGTAATTGAGGTAGTATGTACACTACCGGTCAAAGGTTTTAGAAGACCTACTCATTAAAGGGTTTTTCTTTGTTTTTACTATTTTCTACGTTGTAGAATAATAGCGAAGACATTAAAACTATGAAATAACACATATGGGATCATGTAGTAACCAAAAAAAAAGTGTTAAATAAATCTAAATATGTTTTTATAGTTGATATTCTTCAAATAGCCACCCTTTGCCTTGATGCCAGCTTTGTGTATGTTGTCCTGTGTGTATGTTATCATGTGTTTGTGTGTCTTCACCCCGCTGTTCCATAAGGTGCATTTTTCTACCTAATTTAAATCTAATTTTACTGTTTGCACGAGTTACTTGATGTGGAACATCATGTAGTCATGGCTCTATGTAGTACTGTGCACCTCCCGTAGTCTGTTCTGGACTTGGGGACTGTGAAGAGACCTCTGGTGGCGTGTGTTGTGGGGTACGCATGGGTGTCAGAGTTATGGGCTTGTAGTTTAAACTGACAGCTCAGTGCATTCAACATGATGAAGTCAATATCGTCTCCACTTTGAGCCAGGAGAGATTGACATGCATATTATTAATGTTAGCACTCTGTGTAGATCCGAGGGCCAGCCGTGCTGCCCTGTTCTGAGCCAGTTGTAATTTTCCTAAGTCCCTCTTTGTGGCACCTGACCACACGACTGAACAGTAGTCCAGGTGTGACAAAACTAAGGGCCTGTAGGACCTGACCACACTACTGAACAGTAGTCCAGGTGTGACAAAACTAAGGGCCTGTAGGACCTGACCACACTACTGAACAGTAGTCCAGGTGTGACAAAACTAAGGGCCTGTAGGACCTGACCACACTACTGAACAGTAGTCCAGGTGTGACAAAACTAAGGGCCTGTAGGACCTGACCACACGACTGAACAGTAGTCCAGGTGTGCCTGTAGGACCTGACCACACGACTGAACAGTATCCAGGTGTGACAAAACTAAGGGCCTGTAGGACCTGACCACACTACTGAACAGTAGTCCAGGTGTGACAAAACTAAGGGCCTGTAGGACCTGACCACACTACTGAACAGTAGTCCAGGTGTGACAAAACTAAGGGCCTGTAGGACCTGACCACACTACTGAACAGTAGTCCAGGTGTGACAAAACTAAGGGCCTGTAGGACCTGACCACACTACTGAACAGTAGTCCAGGTGTGCCTGTAGGACCTGACCACACGACTGAACAGTAGTCCAGGTGTGACAAAACTAAGGGCCTGTAGGACCTGACCACACTACTGAACAGTAGTCCAGGTGTGCCTGTAGGACCTGACCACACGACTGAACAGTAGTCCAGGTGTGCCTGTAGGACCTGACCACACGACTGAACAGTATCCAGGTGTGACAAAACTAAGGGCCTGTAGGACCTGACCACACTACTGAACAGTAGTCCAGGTGTGACAAAACTAAGGGCCTGTAGGACCTGACCACACTACTGAACAGTAGTCCAGGTGTGCCTGTAGGACCTGACCACACTACTGAACAGTAGTCCAGGTGTGCCTGTAGGACCTGACCACACGACTGAACAGTAGTCCAGGTGTGACAAAACTAAGGGCCTGTAGGACCTGACCACACTACTGAACAGTAGTCCAGGTGTGACAAAACTAAGGGCCTGTAGGACCTGACCACACTACTGAACAGTAGTCCAGGTGTGACAAAACTAAGGGCCTGTAGGACCTGACCACACTACTGAACAGTAGTCCAGGTGTGCCTGTAGGACCTGACCACACTACTGAACAGTAGTCCAGGTGTGACAAAACTAAGGGCCTGTAGGACCTGACCACACGACTGAACAGTAGTCCAGGTGTGACAAAACTAAGGGCCTGTAGGACCTGACCACACGACTGAACAGTAGTCCAGGTGTGCCTGTAGGACCTGACCACACGACTGAACAGTATCCAGGTGTGACAAAACTAAGGGCCTGTAGGACCTGACCACACTACTGAACAGTAGTCCAGGTGTGCCTGTAGGACCTGACCACACGACTGAACAGTAGTCCAGGTGTGACAAAACTAAGGGCCTGTAGGACCTGACCACACTACTGAACAGTAGTCCAGGTGTGACAAAACTAAGGGCCTGTAGGACCTGACCACACTACTGAACAGTAGTCCAGGTGTGCCTGTAGGACCTGACCACACGACTGAACAGTATCCAGGTGTGACAAAACTAAGGGCCTGTAGGACCTGACCACACGACTGAACAGTAGTCCAGGTGTGACAAAACTAAGGGCCTGTAGGACCTGACCACACTACTGAACAGTAGTCCAGGTGTGACAAAACTAAGGGCCTGTAGGACCTGACCACACGACTGAACAGTAGTCCAGGTGTGACAAAACTAATTGCCTGTAGGACCTGACCACACTACTGAACAGTAGTCCAGGTGTGACAAAACTAAGGGCCTGTAGGACCTGACCACACTACTGAACAGTAGTCCAGGTGTGCCTGTAGGACCTGACCACACGACTGAACAGTAGTCCAGATGTGACAAAACTAAGGGCCTGTAGGACCTGACCACACTACTGAACAGTAGTCCAGGTGTGCCTGTAGGACCTGACCACACGACTGAACAGTAGTCCAGGTGTGCCTGTAGGACCTGACCACACTACTGAACAGTAGTCCAGGTGTGACAAAACTAAGGGCCTGTAGGACCTGACCACACTACTGAACAGTAGTCCAGGTGTGCCTGTAGGACCTGACCACACTACTGAACAGTAGTCCAGGTGTGCCTGTAGGACCTGACCACACTACTGAACAGTAGTCCAGGTGTGACAAAACTAAGGGCCTGTAGGACCTGACCACACGACTGAACAGTAGTCCAGGTGTGACAAAACTAAGGGCCTGTAGGACCTGACCACACGACTGAACAGTAGTCCAGGTGTGCCTGTAGGACCTGACCACTCTACTGAACAGTAGTCCAGGTGTGACAAAACTAAGGGCCTGTAGGACCTGACCACACTACTGAACAGTAGTCCAGGTGTGACAAAACTAAGGGCCTGTAGGACCTGACCACACTACTGAACAGTAGTCCAGGTGTGACTGTAGGACCTGACCACACTACTGAACTGTAGTCCAGGTGTGACAAAACTAAGGGCCTGTAGGACCTGACCACACTACTGAACAGTAGTCCAGGTGTGACAAAACTAAGGGCCTGTAGGACCTGACCACACTACTGAACAGTAGTCCAGGTGTGACAAAACTAAGGGCCTGTAGGACCTGACCACACTACTGAACAGTAGTCCAGGTGTGACAAAACTAAGGGCCTGTAGGACCTGACCACACGACTGAACAGTAGTCCAGGTGTGACAAAACTAAGGGCCTGTAGGACCTGACCACACTACTGAACAGTAGTCCAGGTGTGCCTGTAGGACCTGACCACACTACTGAACAGTAGTCCAGGTGTGACAAAACTAAGGGCCTGTAGGACCTGACCACACTACTGAACAGTAGTCCAGGTGTGACAAAACTAAGGGCCTGTAGGACCTGACCACACTACTGAACAGTAGTCCAGGTGTGACAAAACTAAGGGCCTGTAGGACCTGACCACACTACTGAACAGTAGTCCAGGTGTGCCTGTAGGACCTGACCACACGACTGAACAGTATCCAGGTGTGACAAAACTAAGGGCCTGTAGGACCTGACCACACGACTGAACAGTAGTCCAGGTGTGCCTGTAGGACCTGACCACACGACTGAACAGTAGTCCAGGTGTGACAAAACTAAGGGCCTGTAGGACCTGACCACACTACTGAACAGTAGTCCAGGTGTGACAAAACTAAGGGCCTGTAGGACCTGACCACACGACTGAACAGTAGTCCAGGTGTGACAAAACTAAGGGCCTGTAGGACCTGACCACACTACTGAACAGTAGTCCAGGTGTGACAAAACTAAGGGCCTGTAGGACCTGACCACACTACTGATTAGTAGTCCAGGTGTGACAAAACTAAGGGCCTGTAGGACCTGACCACACTACTGAACAGTAGTCCAGGTGTGCCTGTAGGACCTGACCACACGACTGAACAGTAGTCCAGGTGTGACAAAACTAAGGGCCTGTAGGACCTGACCACACTACAGAACAGTAGTCCAGGTGTGCCTGTAGGACCTGACCACACTACTGAACAGTAGTCCAGGTGTGACAAAACTAAGGGCCTGTAGGACCTGACCACACTACTGAACAGTAGTCCAGGTGTGACAAAACTAAGGGCCTGTAGGACCTGACCACACGACTGAACAGTAGTCCAGGTGTGCTTGTAGGACCTGACCACACGACTGAACAGTATCCAGGTGTGACAAAACTAAGGGCCTGTAGGACCTGACCACACGACTGAACAGTAGTCCAGGTGTGCCTGTAGGACCTGACCACACGACTGAACAGTAGTCCAGGTGTGCCTGTAGGACCTGACCACACTACAGAACAGTAGTCCAGGTGTGACAAAACTAAGGGCCTGTAGGACCTGACCACACTACTGAACAGTAGTCCAGGTGTGCCTGTAGGACCTGACCACACGACTGAACAGTAGTCCAGATGTGACAAAACTAAGGGCCTGTAGGACCTGACCACACTACTGAACAGTAGTCCAGGTGTGACAAAACTAAGGGCCTGTAGGACCTGACCACACTACTGAACAGTAGTCCAGGTGTGCCTGTAGGACCTGACCACACTACTGAACAGTAGTCCAGGTGTGACAAAACTAAGGGCCTGTAGGACCTGACCACACTACTGAACAGTAGTCCAGGTGTGACAAAACTAAGGGCCTGTAGGACCTGACCACACTACTGAACAGTAGTCCAGGTGTGCCTGTAGGACCTGACCACACGACTGAACAGTAGTCCAGGTGTGACAAAACTAAGGGCCTGTAGGACCTGACCACACTACTGAACAGTAGTCCAGGTGTGACAAAACTAAGGGCCTGTAGGACCTGACCACACTACTGAACAGTAGTCCAGGTGTGACAAAACTAAGGGCCTGTAGGACCTGACCACACTACTGAACAGTAGTCCAGGTGTGCCTGTAGGACCTGACCACACGACTGAACAGTAGTCCAGGTGTGACAAAACTAAGGGCCTGTAGGACCTGACCACACTACTGAACAGTAGTCCAGGTGTGACAAAACTAAGGGCCTGTAGGACCTGACCACACTACTGAACAGTAGTCCAGGTGTGACAAAACTAAGGGCCTGTAGGACCTGACCACACTACTGAACAGTAGTCCAGGTGTGCCTGTAGGACCTGACCACACGACTGAACAGTATCCAGGTGTGACAAAACTAAGGGCCTGTAGGACCTGACCACACTACTGAACAGTAGTCCAGGTGTGACAAAACTAAGGGCCTGTAGGACCTGACCACACTACTGAACAGTAGTCCAGGTGTGACAAAACTAAGGGCCTGTAGGACCTGACCACACGACTGAACAGTAGTCCAGGTGTGACAAAACTAAGGGCCTGTAGGACCTGACCACACTACTGAACAGTAGTCCAGGTGTGCCTGTAGGACCTGACCACACTACTGAACAGTAGTCCAGGTGTGCCTGTAGGACCTGACCACACGACTGAACAGTAGTCCAGGTGTGACAAAACTAAGGGCCTGTAGGACCTGACCACACTACTGAACAGTAGTCCAGGTGTGACAAAACTAAGGGCCTGTAGGACCTGACCACACGACTGAACAGTAGTCCAGGTGTGACAAAACTAAGGGCCTGTAGGACCTGACCACACTACTGAACAGTAGTCCAGGTGTGCCTGTAGGACCTGACCACACTACTGAACAGTAGTCCAGGTGTGACAAAACTAAGGGCCTGTAGGACCTGACCACACTACTGAACAGTAGTCCAGGTGTGACAAAACTAAGGGCCTGTAGGACCTGACCACACTACTGAACAGTAGTCCAGGTGTGACAAAACTAAGGGCCTGTAGGACCTGACCACACTACTGAACAGTAGTCCAGGTGTGCCTGTAGGACCTGACCACACGACTGAACAGTATCCAGGTGTGACAAAACTAAGGGCCTGTAGGACCTGACCACACGACTGAACAGTAGTCCAGGTGTGCCTGTAGGACCTGACCACACGACTGAACAGTAGTCCAGGTGTGACAAAACTAAGGGCCTGTAGGACCTGACCACACTACTGAACAGTAGTCCAGGTGTGACAAAACTAAGGGCCTGTAGGACCTGACCACACGACTGAACAGTAGTCCAGGTGTGACAAAACTAAGGGCCTGTAGGACCTGACCACACTACTGAACAGTAGTCCAGGTGTGCCTGTAGGACCTGACCACACTACTGAACAGTAGTCCAGGTGTGACAAAACTAAGGGCCTGTAGGACCTGACCACACTACTGAACAGTAGTCCAGGTGTGCCTGTAGGACCTGACCACACTACTGAACAGTAGTCCAGGTGTGCCTGTAGGACCTGACCACACTACTGAACAGTAGTCCAGGTGTGACAAAACTAAGGGCCTGTAGGACCTGACCACACTACTGAACAGTAGTCCAGGTGTGACAAAACTAAGGGCCTGTAGGACCTGACCACACTACTGAACAGTAGTCCAGGTGTGACAAAACTAAGGGCCTGTAGGACCTGACCACACTACTGAACAGTAGTCCAGGTGTGACAAAACTAAGGGCCTGTAGGACCTGACCACACTACTGAACAGTAGTCCAGGTGTGCCTGTAGGACCTGACCACACGACTGAACAGTAGTCCAGGTGTGACAAAACTAAGGGCCTGTAGGACCTGACCACACTACAGAACAGTAGTCCAGGTGTGCCTGTAGGACCTGACCACACTACTGAACAGTAGTCCAGGTGTGACAAAACTAAGGGCCTGTAGGACCTGACCACACTACTGAACAGTAGTCCAGGTGTGACAAAACTAAGGGCCTGTAGGACCTGACCACACGACTGAACAGTAGTCCAGGTGTGCTTGTAGGACCTGACCACACGACTGAACAGTATCCAGGTGTGACAAAACTAAGGGCCTGTAGGACCTGACCACACGACTGAACAGTAGTCCAGGTGTGCCTGTAGGACCTGACCACACGACTGAACAGTAGTCCAGGTGTGCCTGTAGGACCTGACCACACTACAGAACAGTAGTCCAGGTGTGACAAAACTAAGGGCCTGTAGGACCTGACCACACTACTGAACAGTAGTCCAGGTGTGCCTGTAGGACCTGACCACACGACTGAACAGTAGTCCAGATGTGACAAAACTAAGGGCCTGTAGGACCTGACCACACTACTGAACAGTAGTCCAGGTGTGACAAAACTAAGGGCCTGTAGGACCTGACCACACTACTGAACAGTAGTCCAGGTGTGCCTGTAGGACCTGACCACACTACTGAACAGTAGTCCAGGTGTGACAAAACTAAGGGCCTGTAGGACCTGACCACACTACTGAACAGTAGTCCAGGTGTGACAAAACTAAGGGCCTGTAGGACCTGACCACACTACTGAACAGTAGTCCAGGTGTGCCTGTAGGACCTGACCACACGACTGAACAGTAGTCCAGGTGTGACAAAACTAAGGGCCTGTAGGACCTGACCACACTACTGAACAGTAGTCCAGGTGTGACAAAACTAAGGGCCTGTAGGACCTGACCACACTACTGAACAGTAGTCCAGGTGTGACAAAACTAAGGGCCTGTAGGACCTGACCACACTACTGAACAGTAGTCCAGGTGTGCCTGTAGGACCTGACCACACGACTGAACAGTATCCAGGTGTGACAAAACTAAGGGCCTGTAGGACCTGACCACACTACTGAACAGTAGTCCAGGTGTGACAAAACTAAGGGCCTGTAGGACCTGACCACACTACTGAACAGTAGTCCAGGTGTGACAAAACTAAGGGCCTGTAGGACCTGACCACACGACTGAACAGTAGTCCAGGTGTGACAAAACTAAGGGCCTGTAGGACCTGACCACACTACTGAACAGTAGTCCAGGTGTGCCTGTAGGACCTGACCACACTACTGAACAGTAGTCCAGGTGTGCCTGTAGGACCTGACCACACGACTGAACAGTAGTCCAGGTGTGACAAAACTAAGGGCCTGTAGGACCTGACCACACGACTGAACAGTAGTCCAGGTGTGCCTGTAGGACCTGACCACACGACTGAACAGTAGTCCAGGTGTGCCTGTAGGACCTGACCACACTACAGAACAGTAGTCCAGGTGTGACAAAACTAAGGGCCTGTAGGACCTGACCACACTACTTAACAGTAGTCCAGGTGTGCCTGTAGGACCTGACCACACGACTGAACAGTAGTCCAGGTGTGCCTGTAGGACCTGCCTTGAAGCCTGAAAACCATGGCTTTGATTCACGGTGTACGCTGCCCTTCTTATATGGTTTCCTTTGTGGCGCCCGTCTTCGAGTCGGGCGGTTGTTCATATGAGTTATGCATCTATTGGTTTACATGTTCTAGCTGGAAGATTCAACCATGAAGATATTTACACGTACCTGTGTTCAGTTTGACAGGATGGAATAAGGGTTTATGTGGGTTTATGTTTGGTGGAGAATGTGCTTAGTGGAACACCGCTGCCTGGCTACGTTGCTGAAGATTTAAATCTGTGGACTTAATGAGATCCAGTCCATACGTACTCGTATGTCCCCAGTCCCCAGTATTGGTGAGTGCCCAATTCAATCAAGCTAAATGGGGTTAGTTAAGGGGAGATGGGGTTAGTTAAGGGGAGATGGGGTTAGTTAAGGGGAGATGGGGTTAGTTAAGGGGAGATGGGTTAGTTAAGGGGAGATGGGTTTAGTTAAGGGGAGATGGGTTTAGTTAAGGGGAGATGGGTTAGTTAAGGGGAGATGGGTTAGTTAAGGGGAGATGGGGTTAGTTAAGGGGAGATGGGGTTAGTTTAGATTCACACATAATATATTGGGAACATATTGTTTTTAGATGGCCCTATATGATTTACAACCATACCGACATTACCGACCATACCGACCATACCAACCATACCGACTTCCAAAACCATAGTTGTAGATAAATATACCGTCCCCAAACGTGTGTGTGGACCACCTAATGATGCCAAAATCCCCTTTTTAAAAGAGGACACTTTTCACCTCATCCACAAAGAAGCCCCAAACGATCCAGAAATAAGATTCCATCAATTCTGGGACCTTTCTTCCAATGGAACAATTGAAAGGTAAGATGCATATTGATTAAGTTTATGTGCTATATTCCTTTAGAAACTATTGCTGTATAGCAGGGCTAAACTGTCGTACAGTTGTATGAGATCTATCTAATCATATCTGCTGCTAAATTTTTTTATGTTTTATTTAACGAGGCGAGTCGGTTAAGAACAAATTCTTATTTTCAATGACGGTCTAGGAACAGTGGGGTTAACTGCCTTGTTCAAGGGGCAGAACAAGTTCTCCACAAAATCTATCAACGTACAGGTTACTCCTAATGCAAAATGCATCGTACCTGCTGTATTGATTTTGGGACTATGATGACAATGGACTAATGAAACAAATAACAAAATATTGTTGTTGGGGTTATTCTATTTGTAGTGTTACTCCTGAGTCACTATGATACATATAATCCTTTCTCTTCAGTGTTATTTTAACCGACCTGAGGTTTACTTTGAAGTTGACAGTGTAGGAACAGGCAGGAAGTTCAATAGGCTGGTGAAGGCAGTCATTAATACAGACATGATATTAATGACATGGCATGGAAGATCAGAATTAACCAAGAGGTTGTGAGTTCAAATCCCAAGCAGGAAGATCAGAATGACATGAACCAACAGGTTAGAGGTCAGAGACCCCGGCCGTTTCTTTACGACCATCAGGTGACGTCCCGGGACCAACCAGGAACGAGACAAAACCTCCAAGAGACCATGACACAACCTCCGAAGAACGTTGTAAAAAAAAAAAAAAAAGGCTACTCAGGGACCAACCGGGAATTAAACAGAAATAAACAAAACGTTTTAGACGACGACAGAGAGAGAGAGAAGAGCCGTAGGAGCACAAGCTCATTGGGAAACACATTGACTGAGGGATAAATCACTTGATGTGCTGTGGTAATGGAAGCCCCAGGGTGTATTGCTGCTGCTTGGGTTTGATTGAACTGTCCCGTAGAGGAAGAAGTGTCTCTCAGGCCCAATCTCAAATGGACCTCTGAACCCTACGCTCTATTCACTTGTGAAGATCTGAGATTTCTATGGCCACAGGTTGTTGTCCCGTCAGCAAGCCCAGTCTCAAACACCTTCTGTCTCATAGTGAACAAGGCAATACGGTGGTGATGGTGATAGGGGGCGCTGCTGAGTCACTGTTGAGACTGCCTGGGGTCAACACTGTGGTTATGAAACAGAGGAAAGGCTTCTTCCGGGTGGCCCTGGAGTTTGGGGCCAACCTGGTGCCCGTCTACTCGTATGGGGAGAACAATATGTTCCGCCAGGTGATCTTGTTAGAAGGGAGTGTGGGCTGGAGGTTACAGCAACTATTTAAGAAGATGATGAGCTTTTCCCCATGTCTGTTTGTAGGTGAACGCTGGTTCTGGATGCCTAACCACTGCCCGGTCACCACTGTAGTGGGTAGTCCTATCCCAGTGCCAAAGAGGCCTTCTCCCACTCAGGAGGAGGTGGACCACTATCATGGCCTATAACATGAAATCCCTGGCCAAGCTCTTCAATGAACACAAGGCCAGCTGGGGACTCTCAGACAGCCACGAGCTGCAGATCGTATAGACCAGTCATTTAGACTGCTCCCACGAGGACAATGTGAATATGATACTGTAGCCTATTGATCTCCACAGTGAGCCTACTTCAATCCACACATACACACATAGAGGATCTGATCCAGAGAGGTCACAATCATTAATCCCTGGATTACCCAAGATGCCTGGCTAATAGCTGTTGACTGTAAGAATCAACACAAATCTCACGTAATTTGGTCAGATGCTGTTTACGTAGTCTGTCCTTGTGATATAACTTTTTTATTTGATTTTAAAGACTACAATGGAACAGTGGATGTGCTTTATATTATACTATATTAATAATATAACCGTGAATCTGAATACCTCACTCTCCATTTCATTAAAAAAAAATGTTTAAAAACTGTGATTGATTGTGTGACTTAGGATTTATAAATAAAATACTGGGCGGCCATGTTGAGTCCAATCAGACTTTGTAGTGACCAGCAGCAATCTGAGGTTATCGGGGAGTTTATCAGGGATCAGTCTTTCATGTGTAATAACTCTAACCTTTTTGTACAAGTTGCGGAGTAGAGTAATATATTGAAAGTATGACTTTCTATTTCAATAAATTTGACTGGTGGTGGGTGAGGGTCAGTTTTGACCAGTTTTATTGATTTATTTTTAATAAAATGAACACACTCTGTCTCCCCAACTACAATGACAGTACAACTGAACCACACAAACATAAACACCATTTTTAATAGAAAAAAAACATCCTTGTCACCTGATACATCGTTAAAATAAAATATTTCTAAATAATTTTCTGATCTCACCATTGTTAATTTACAGTTAGCAGCTCTAATTACCTTTGGGTGTCCTAGATTTCCTCCATCTCAGTGTGTGTCTGAGACAATGGGGTGTGTGTGTGTGCGTGCGTGCGTGCGTGCGTGTGTCTTAGATACCTTAGCCAAACAGTTTAAACCAGTTCCATGCATAGTAACATAATTACTCCAACCATTTGCACAACACAGTAACACAACGCTGTAAATTCATCAAACACCCGCACCACCTCAGTAAAGGACCATTTATTGTTTTTAGATCCATGATAGTGTCGTTGAGACATCTCACAGTTAGAAGTCCTTCACCCTATGACCGGAGCATGTACTTTACACTGGTCTTCTCCAAAGGAGTATATTCCTCCACATCGGGAACGTAGTTGATATGGGGGATGTGTGTGTGTGTGTGTGTGTGTCTGGTTGGTTGGTTGGGTGGGTGGGTGTTGGTGGATGTGTGTGTTGGTGTGCCAAGAAGATGAGTGAGGTGTGTGCGTGTGAGCCAGGAGTTGAGTCAAACATAATTAGGACTGGGCTGTGATGACAGAGACAGTCTAACCAGTTGACCTCTGACCTGCCTCCTGGTTGCACTGAGAGGCAAATGATTCTCAGGCAGAAACAGACTGCTGTCTGGGCTTGGGCGGTGTCCGGATTGTCGTACCTTTTATACCGACCGTGTGCCGTACAGTGATATTCAGTAATACTGGCACTGGGCACAAGGGGCGCTGTTTCCAAACCTCACTGTTAGCAATCTCACCACCACTGCCTTGGATTCCCCTCAGGACCTGTTTACCCTGTTCTACCCATCCAACTCCAACCTCAGTCTCCACACCTCACCACCACTGCCTTGGATTCCCCTCAGGACCTGTTTACCCTGTTCTACTCAGCCAACTCCAACCTCAGTCTCCACACCTCACCACCACTACCTTGGATTCCCCTCAGGACCTGTTTACCCTGTTCTACCCATCCAACTCCAACCTCAGTCTCCACACCTCACCACCACTACCTTGGATTCCCCTCAGGACCTGTTTACCCTGTTCTACCCATCCAACTCCAACCTCAGTCTCCACACCTCACCACCACTACCTTGGATTCCCCTCAGGACCTGTTTACCCTGTTCTACCCATCCAACTCCAACCTCAGTCTCCACACCTCACCACCACTACCTTGGATTCCCCTCAGGACCTGTTTACCCTGTTCTACCCATCCAACTCCAACCTCAGTCTCCACACCTCACCACCACTACCTTGGATTCCCCTCAGGACCTGTTTACCCTGTTCTACCCATCCAACTCCAACCTCAGTCTCCACACCTCACCACCACTACCTTGGATTCCCATCAGGACCTGTTTACCCTGTTCTACTCATCCAACTCCAACCTCAGTCTCCACATCTGGTTTTTCTGCAACTCAACCGAGCTTCCCCGGATCTGCACTCCATATCTCCCTGTGTATCAATAAATATTTTGGTTTCATTCATCCCTGTTTCCTCATCTGAATCTGCTCTTGGGTTCCCCGGTGTCGCTCCGCTTAACAAGCATGTTAAGACACAGTGTTCTTGTCACCAACACGGCAGGTTATCTAGTGGTTAAAGCGTTGGGCCAGTAACCGAAAGGTTGCTGGATCGAATCCCAGAGCTGACAAGGTAAAAATTTGTCGTTCTGCCCCTGAACAAGGTGGTTAGCCCACTGTTCCCCTGAACAAGGTGGTTAGCCCACTGTTCCCCTGAACAAGGCGGTTAGCCCACTGTTCCCCTGAACAAGGCGGTTAGCCCACTGTTCCCCTGAACAAGGCGGTTAGCCCACTGTTCCCCTGAACAAGGCGGTTAGCCCACTGTTCCCCTGAACAAGGCGGTTAGCCCACTGTTCCCCTGAACAAGGCGGTTAGCCCACTGTTCCCCTGAACAAGGCGGTTAGCCCACTGTTCCCCTGAACAAGGCGGTTAGCCCACTGTTCCCCTGAACAAGGTGGTTAGCCCACTGTTCCCCTGAACAAGGTGGTTAGCCCACTGTTCCCCTGAACAAGGTGGTTAACCCACTGTTCCCCTGAACAAGGTGGTTAACCCACTGTTCCTAGCCCGTCATTAAGAATAAGAATTTGTTCTTAACTGACTTGCCTAGTTAAATAAAGGTATAAAAAAAATACTAATCTCTCGTCACATTCAAATTCGTCCCAAATGGCACCCTATTCCTTATGTAGTGAAGTGATCTTGTAGTGCACTACATAGGGAATAGGGTTTAATTTGGGGTGCAACCCTCCTCTACTGTGCTTTGTCCCTCCATCCCTCCTCTCTTTCCCTCTCTGTCTGTTCTTGTGTCTCTCTAACAGTGGTATCTCTAGGGAGTCTGTCTGCAGGTGAGGTTGATGAATAAGGGAGTAGTGCTGATTAGAGCCAGAGCAAATACAAGTGCCTTAAGAAAATATTCAGACCACTGAATTTTTTTCCTTCACATTTTGTTACGTTACAGCCTTATTCTAAAATGCAGTTTTGTAATTGCCTAAAACAAGCAGACGACAAGAACGTTGTGTTTTGAAAAAGTGTTTTGCTGTGAGCCGATGGGGTAACCTAGGTAACCACAGGCTGTTTACCCCCCCCACAGGCGGGCAGAGTCGCGAGGTTCTAGCTAACACGGGACTGACTGGGTCTATCCCTGGAGGCAGTCAATAATATCTGTCGGGTGATTGGTTGAGCCTTCTTGGGTGCGTGACGTCGCACAACCCTTGCCAAAAAACACAAAACATGGCGAACAACTTCTCTCACAACTGCAGTTACAGAGCCGTAAGAACGTTTTCAACACCCCTGGACGTTTTCCCACATTTTGTTGTCTTACAACCTGAATTTAAAATGGAATATATTTAGATTATGTTTGTCACTGGCCCACACACAATACCCAAGAATGTCAAAGTGGAATAGTTTTTTAAACGTTTTTACAAATTAAGAAAAAAATTAAAAGATGAAATGTCTTGAGTAGATAAGTATTCGACCCCTTTGTTATGGGAAAACTTCCTAAGAGTGGTCTCTTCTCCATCAAATTCTTTGAATATTCATTGAGGGGTGGTGAATATTCGATGAGGGATGTTCAATATTCGATGAGAGGGGTTGGCGTCAACCGCCTGAATTCTATGGCAAAGGTATTACAAATTAATCAACCTCATGAATATGCATAGACTGTCTCGAATTTCAACAGGGACAGCTCTGATATAAAGTTTTTTTTTTTTTTTTCAAAGTTGCCAGGTTGTCACTTGCATCACACTTATATCAGTACTAACAACCTAAACATTACCAAACTTCTATTAGATCAAATGAGCATTACGTATCAAAATAGCAATTCATGTTTATCTTGACTAAATTCAACGTACTCTCATTGCCCCCATACAAAAACTCCTCACTTGCTTAATAATTCATGATCTGCTTAAACATGGACACATTTTTTGGGTTGGAGTAAAACCCTCTCGCTTCGCCTCTTCCTCTCTGCTAACAGTTACAGGGGTTTGACTAGATGAGATACACTTTATGTCAGAATTGACCAGAATTGACAATTCGTAGCAGGTTAGGATAATTAACGTAGCAGGAGGATAGGATCATTAATGTAGCAGGTTAGGATAATTAACGTAGCAGGTTAGGATAATTAACGTAGCAGGTTAGGATAATTAACGTAGCAGGTTAGGATAATTAACGTAGCAGGTTAGGATAATTAACGTAGCAGGTTAGGATAATTAACGTAGCAGGTTAGGATAATTAACGTAGCAGGTTAGGATAATTAACGTAGCAGGTTAGGATAATTAACGTAGCAGGTTAGGATAATTAACGTAGCAGGTTAGGATAATTAACGTAGCAGGTTAGGATAATTAACGTAGCAGGTTGGGATAATTAACGTAGCAGGTTAGGATAATTAACGTAGCAGGTTAGGATAATTAACGTAGCAGGTTAGGATAATTAACGTAGCAGGTTAGGATAATTAACGTAGCAGGTTAGGATAATTAACGTAGCAGGTTGGGATAATTAACGTAGCAGGTTAGGATAATTAACGTAGCAGGTTAGGATAATTAACGTAGCAGGTTAGGATAATTAACGTAGCAGGTTAGGATAATTAATGTAGCAGGATAGGGTAATCAATGTAGCAGGTTAGGATAATTAACATAGCAGGTTAGGGTAATTAATGTAGCAGGTTAGGATAATTAACGTAGCAGGTTAGGATAATTAACATAGCAGGTTAGGGTAATTAATGTAGCAGGTTAGGATAATTAACATAGCAGGTTAGGGTAATTAATGTAGCAGGTTAGGATAATTAATGTAGCAGGTTAGGATAATTAATGTAGCAGGTTAGGGTAATTAATGTAGCAGGTTAGAGTAATTAATGTATCAGGTTAGGGTAATTAATGTAGCAGGTTAGGATAATTAATGTAGCAGGTTAGGGTAATTAATGTAGCAGGTTAGAGTAATTAATGTAGCAGGTTAGAGTAGTTAATGTAGCACAAACAGCACAAAACTAATAAAACAAACAGAAACACAAGGATTTATCGTTGTTTTTTTACAGAAATGCTTGGTGATCGACTAGGAATGCCTTGGAGATCGACCAGTCGATCGCGACCGCCAGGTTGGTGACCACTGGTTTAAAGAACCATGATAGTATCCCAAATGGCACCCTATTCCCTATATAGTGCACTAATTTTAACCAGTTTGACCAGAGCCTTGGTCAAAAGTAGTGTGCACTACATAGGGAATAGGGTGCCATTTGGGACAAAGTTCATAAATGGATACTATGAACCATTGAGATCCCCACAGTAGATACCCCCCCCCCCCCCCCCCCACCTCTTAGCTCCGCTGGTCTCTACGACCCCTCCTACTTAAATAACATAGTGGCCTGTGTGAGGGCAGAGGGAGGGACTGGTTTAAATAACGAGAACCTCTCAGCGACCAGTGATCCAAGGAAGAAAGGGAGATAAAGAGTGCATCCCAAATGGTATTTCCTATTTAGTGTACTACTTGTGCGCACTATATATGCGATAGGGAGCAGTTGAGGACTTAGAAACAGCAGTTTACTGTGTGTCTCTAACTGACCTGTACTGCAGCTTATTGGCTGTATAAAGTGTATCAAATCAAATGTTAATAGTCACATGCGCCGAATACAACAGGTACCCCTGTGAAATGCTTACTTATAAGCCCTTATAAGCCCTTATAAGCCCTTACTTATAAGCCCTTATAAGCCCTTATAAGCCCTTACTTATAAGCCCTTACTTATAAGCCCTTATAAGCCCTTATACGCCATTACTTATAAGCCCTTATAATCCCTTATAAGCCATTACTTATAAGCCCTTATAAGCCCTTATAAGCCATTACTTATAAGCCCTTATAAGCCCTTATAAGCCCTTACTTATAAGCCCTTACTTATAAGCCCTTAATCAGCAACGCAGTTAATAAAATATGAATAAGAATAATAATTAAAAGGAACAAATAATTAAAGAGCAGCAGTAAAATAACAAGTGAGGTTATATACAGGGGTACAGGTTAGTAATGAGACTATATACAGGGTTACAGGTTAGTAATGAGACTATAGACAGGGGGTACAGGTTAGTAATGAGGCTATATACAGGGTTACAGGTTAGTAATGAGACTATAGACAGGGGTACAGGTTAGTAATGAGACTATATATAGGGGTACAGGTTAGTAATGAGACTATATACAGGGGTACAGGTTAGTAATGAGACTATATACAGGGGTACAGGTTAGTAATGAGACTATAGACAGGGGGTACAGGTTAGTAATGAGGCTATATACAGGGTTACAGGTTAGTAATGAGACTATAGACAGGGGTACAGGTTAGTAATGAGACTATATATAGGGGTACAGGTTAGTAATGAGACTATATGCAGGGGTACAGGTTAGTAATGAGACTATATACAGGGGTACAGGTTAGTAATGAGACTATATACAGGGGGTACAGGTTAGTAATGAGGCTATATACAGGGTTACAGGTTAGTAATGAGACTATAGACAGGGGTACAGGTTAGTAATGAGACTATATATAGGGGTACAGGTTAGTAATGAGACTATATACAGGGGGTACAGGTTAGTAATGAGGCTATATACAGGGGGTACAGGTTAGTAATGAGGCTATATACAGGGGGTACAGGTTAGTAATGAGACTATATACAGGGGTACAGGTTAGTAATGAGACTATATACAGGGGTACAGGTTAGTAATGAGGCTATATACAGGGTTACAGGTTAGTAATGAGACTATAGACAGGGGGTACAGGTTAGTAATGAGGCTATATACAGGGTTACAGGTTAGTAATGAGACTATAGACAGGGGTACAGGTTAGTAATGAGACTATATATAGGGGTACAGGTTAGTAATGAGACTATATACAGGGGTACAGGTTAGTAATGAGACTATATACAGGGGTACAGGTTAGTAATGAGACTATATGCAGGGGTACAGGTTAGTAATGAGACTATATACAGGGGTACAGGTTAGTAATGAGACTATATACAGGGGGTAAAGGTTAGTAATGAGGCTATGTACAGGGTTACAGGTTAGTAATGAGACTATAGACAGGGGTACAGGTTAGTAATGAGACTATATATAGGGGTACAGGTTAGTAATGAGACTATATACAGGGGGTACAGGTTAGTAATGAGGCTATATACAGGGGGTACAGGTTAGTAATGAGGCTATATACAGGGGGATCAGGTTAGTAATGAGACTATATACAGGGTTACAGGTTAGTAATGAGACTATAGACAGGGGGTACAGGTTAGTAATGAGGCTATATACAGGGTTACAGGTTAGTAATGAGACTATAGACAGGGGTACAGGTTAGTAATGAGACTATATATAGGGGTACAGGTTAGTAATGAGACTATATGCAGGGGTACAGGTTAGTAATGAGACTATATACAGGGGTACAGGTTAGTAATGAGACTATAGACAGGGGGTACAGGTTAGTAATGAGGCTATATACAGGGTTACAGGTTAGTAATGAGACTATAGACAGGGGTACAGGTTAGTAATGAGACTATATATAGGGGTACAGGTTAGTAATGAGACTATATGCAGGGGTACAGGTTAGTAATGAGACTATATACAGGGTACAGGTTAGTAATGAGACTATATACAGGGGGTACAGGTTAGTAATGAGGCTATATACAGGGTTACAGGTTAGTAATGAGACTATAGACAGGGGTACAGGTTAGTAATGAGACTATATATAGGGGTACAGGTTAGTAATGAGACTATATACAGGGGGTACAGGTTAGTAATGAGGCTATATACAGGGGGTACAGGTTAGTAATGAGGCTATATACAGGGGGTACAGGTTAGTAATGAGACTATATACAGGGGTACAGGTTAGTAATGAGACTATATACAGGGGTACAGGTTAGTAATGAGGCTATATACAGGGTTACAGGTTAGTAATGAGACTATAGACAGGGGGTACAGGTTAGTAATGAGGCTATATACAGGGTTACAGGTTAGTAATGAGACTATAGACAGGGGTACAGGTTAGTAATGAGACTATATATAGGGGTACAGGTTAGTAATGAGACTATATACAGGGGTACAGGTTAGTAATGAGACTATATACAGGGGTACAGGTTAGTAATGAGACTATATGCAGGGGTACAGGTTAGTAATGAGACTATATACAGGGGTACAGGTTAGTAATGAGACTATATACAGTGGGTAAAGGTTAGTAATGAGGCTATATACAGGGTTACAGGTTAGTAATGAGACTATAGACAGGGGTACAGGTTAGTAATGAGACTATATATAGGGGTACAGGTTAGTAATGAGACTATATACAGGGGGTACAGGTTAGTAATGAGGCTATATACAGGGGGTACAGGTTAGTAATGAGGCTATATACAGGGGGTACAGGTTAGTAATGAGACTATATACAGGGGTACAGGTTAGTAATGAGACTATATACAGGGGTACAGGTTAGTAATGAGACTATATACAGGGGGTACAGGTTAGTAATGAGGCTATATACAGGGTTACAGGTTAGTAATGAGACTATAGACAGGGGTACAGGTTAGTAATGAGACTATATATAGGGGTACAGGTTAGTAATGAGACTATATACAGGGGGTACAGGTTAGTAATGAGGCTATATACAGGGGGTACAGGTTAGTAATAAGGCTATATACAGGGGGTACAGGTTAGTAATGAGACTATATACAGGGGTACAGGTTAGTAATGAGACTATATACAGGGGTACAGGTTAGTAATGAGACTATATACAAGGGGTACAGGTTAGTAATGAGACTGTATACAGGGGTACAGGTTAGTAATGAGACTATATACAGGGGCACAGGTTAGTAATGAGACTATATACAGGGGGTACAGGTTAGTAATGAGACTATATACAAGGGGTACAGGTTAGTAATGAGACTGTATACAGGGGTACAGGTTAGTAATGAGACTATATACAGGGGTACAGGTTAGTAATGAGACTATATACAGGGGGTACAGGTTATTAATGAGGCTATATACAGGGGGTACAGGTTAGTAATGAGACTATATACAGGGGTACAGGTTAGTAATGAGACTATATACAGGGGTACAGGTTAGTAATGAGACTATATACAGGGGGTACAGGTTAGTAATAAGACTATATACAAGGGGTACAGGTTAGTAATGAGACTGTATACAGGGGTACAGGTTAGTAATGAGACTATATACAGGGGTACAGGTTAGTAATGAGACTATATACAGGGGTACAAGTTAGTAATGAGACTATATACAGGGGGTACAGGTTAGTAATGAGACTATATACAAGGGGTACAGGTTAGTATTGAGACTATATACAGGGGTACAGGTCAGTAATGAGACTATATACAGGGGTACAGGTTAGTAATGAGACTATATACAGGGGTACAGGTTAGTAATGAGACTATATACAAGGGGTACAGGTTAGTAATGAGACTATATACAGGGGGTACAGGTTAGTAATGAGACTATATACAAGGGGTACAGGTTAGTATTGAGACTATATACAGGGGGTACAGGTTAGTAATGAGACTATATACAGGGGCACCGGTTAGTCGAGGTAATTGAGGTAATATGTACATATAGGTAGAGTTATTAAAGTGACCATGCATAGATAATAAACAGTAGTTCATGTTGTCAAACAGTAACTCTTTTCACATAAAAACAGTTTATTTTTGTTAATAGGATTCAATTATTATCTTGAGGGGAAAAAAAGAAACCTCAGCTATTGTCATTCGGGGCGGCAGGGTAGCCGAGTGGTTAGAGCGTTGGACTAGTAACCGAAAGGTTGCAAGTTCGAATCCCCGAGCTGACAAGGTACAAATCTGTTGTTCTGCCCCTGAACAGTGCAGTCCAACCTGGTTGGAGTTATTAAAGTAACCATGCATAGATAATAAACAGTAGTTCATGTTGTCAAACAGTAACTCTCAACCTGCACTGTTCATAGGCCGTCATTGGAAATAAGAATTTGTTCTTAACTGACTTGCCTAGTTAAAATAAAATTCAATGAGCTATTCTATTCGTTTGTCTAAAATGGGGAAACGCTTCTATTTTCTCCATCATGAAAAGTAACATTTTTCCTCAGAGATTTCAAGATGCGTTATAAGAACATTGTTCCACAGCTCCAAAGGCTAAACGTTTGTCCCAAATGGTACCCTTTTTTCTACTAGGACCCCATAGAGATCTGGTCTAAAGTAGTGCACTATATAGGGAACTGTGTGGCATTGGGGACACAGCCCCATTGCGCTGCTGCAACACAAGAATGGCTTTGTCACCCGTCAGACAATGTATGGTGTTGTTGAGGAAAAATCTAACCACACAAAACTAGCTACATGATCTACAGCCCCCCTTTAATTACCCAGCATGCACCATTCTCCTCCACTAAATGAGGCCTTTGTTTTCTTGTACCTCTGTTTGTTGACCTCTACACTTTGTCCTCACATGAACAGTCCCTTTAAAGTACATCTGATTGTCAATCTCCTCATCTCTGTGACTTGCTGTGTCACTGTTTGTATTAACTTGTTGTCCTGTTTTGTGAATAGAGGTGATAGTGGGAGCCATTTTGTGTCTTGTGTTTCTTGAAGAGGTTCCTGCTGTGAGGCTGACCTGGGGAAACTGGTGTTCCTGCTGTGAGGCTGACCTGGGGAAACTGGTGTTCCTGCTGTGAGGCTGACCTGGGGAAACTGGTGTTCCTGCTGTGAGGCTGACATGGGGAAACTGGTGTTCCTGCTGTGAGGCTGACATGGGGAAACTGGTGTTCCTGCTGTGAGGCTGACATGGGGAAACTGGTGTTCCTGCTGTGAGGCTGACATGGGGAAACTGGTGTTCCTGCTGTGAGGCTGACATGGGGAAACTGATGTTCCTGCTGTGAGGCTGATGGGGAAACTGGTGTTCCTGCTGTGAGGCTGACATGGGGAAACTGGTGTTCCTGCTGTGAGGCTGATGGGGAAACTGGTGTTCCTGCTGTGAGGCTGACATGGGGAAACTGATGTTCCTGCTGTGAGGCTGATGGGGAAACTGGTGTTCCTGCTGTGAGGCTGACATGGGGAAACTGATGTTCCTGCTGTGAGGCTGACATGGGGAAACTGGAGTTCCTGCTGTGAGGCTGACATGGGGAAACTGGTGTTCCTGCTGTGAGGCTGATGGTGAAACTGGTGTTCCTGCTGTGATGCTGATGGGGAAACTGATGTTCTTGCTGTGAGGCGGATGGGGAAACTGGTGTTCCTGCTGTGAGGCTGATGGTGAAACTGGTGTTCCTGCTGTGAGGCTGATGGGGAAACTGATGTTCCTGCTGTGAGGCTGATGGGGAAACTGGTGTTCCTGCTGTGAGGCTGATGGTGAAACTGGTGTTCCTGCTGTGAGGCTGATGGGGAAACTGATGTTCCTGCTGTGAGGCGGATGGGGAAACTGGTGTTCCTGCTGTGAGGCGGATGGGGAAACTGGTGTTCCTGCTGTGAGGCGGATGGGGAAACTGGTGTTCCTGCTGTGAGGCCGATGGTGAAACTGGTGTTCCTGCTGTGAGGCTGATGGTGAAACTGGTGTTCCTGCTGTGAGGCTGATGGTGAAACTGGTGTTCCTGCTGTGAGGCTGATGTGGTGAAACTGGTGTTCCTGCTGTGAGGCTGATGGTGAAACTGGTGTTCCTGCTGTGAGGCTGATGGTGAAACTGGTGTTCCTGCTATGAGGCTGATGGTGAAACTGGTGTTCCTGCTGTGAGGCTGACATGGGGAAAGTGGTGTTCCTGCTGTGAGGCTGATGGTGAAACTGGTGTTCCTGCTGTGAGGCTGATGGTGAAACTGATGTTCCTGCTGTGAGGCTGATGGTGAAACTGGTGTTCCTGCTGTGAGGCTGATGGTGAAACTGGTGTTCCTGCTGTGAGGCTGATGGTGAAAGTGGTGTTCCTGCTGTGAGGCTGATGGGGAAACTGGTGTTTCTGCTGTGAGGCTGACATGGGGAAACTGGTGTTCCTGCTGTGAGGCTGACATGGGGAAACTGGTGTTCCTGCTGTGAGGCTGACATGGGGAAACTGGTGTTCCTGCTGTGAGGCTGACATGGGGAAACTGGTGTTCCTGCTGTGAGGCTGACATGGGGAAACTGATGTTCCTGCTGTGAGGCTGATGGGGAAACTGGTGTTCCTGCTGTGAGGCTGACATGGGGAAACTGGTGTTCCTGCTGTGAGGCTGATGGGGAAACTGATGTTCCTGCTGTGAGGCTGACATGGGGAAACTGGTGTTCCTGCTGTGAGGCTGATGGGGAAACTGGTGTTCCCGCTGTGAGGCTGACATGGTGAAACTGGTGTTCCTGCTGTGAGGCTGACATGGGGAAACTGATGTTCCTGCTGTGAGGCTGACATGGGGAAACTGATGTTCCTGCTGTGAGGCTGACATGGGGAAACTGGAGTTCCTGCTGTGAGGCTGACCTGGGGAAACTGGTGTTCCTGCTGTGAGGCTGACATGGGGAAACTGGTGTTCCTGCTGTGAGGCTGACATGGGGAAACTGGTGTTCCTGCTGTGAGGCTGATGGGGAAACTGGTGTTCCTGCTGTGAGGCTGATGGTGAAACTGGTGTTCCTGCTGTGAGGCTGATGGGGAAACTGATGTTCCTGCTGTGAGGCGGATGGGGAAACTGGTGTTCCTGCTGTGAGGCTGATGGTGAAACTGGTGTTCCTGCTGTGAGGCTGATGGGGAAACTGATGTTCCTGCTGTGAGGCTGATGGGGAAACTGGTGTTCCTGCTGTGAGGCTGATGGTGAAACTGGTGTTCCTGCTGTGAGGCTGATGGGGAAACTGATGTTCCTGCTGTGAGGCGGATGGGGAAACTGGTGTTCCTGCTGTGAGGCTGATGGTGAAACTGGTGTTCCTGCTGTGAGGCTGATGGGGAAACTGATGTTCCTGCTGTGAGGCGGATGGGGAAACTGGTGTTCCTGCTGTGAGGCGGATGGGGAAACTGGTGTTCCTGCTGTGAGGCTGATGGTGAAACTGGTGTTCCTGCTATGAGGCTGATGGTGAAACTGGTGTTCCTGCTGTGAGGCTGACATGGGGAAAGTGGTGTTCCTGCTGTGAGGCTGATGGTGAAACTGGTGTTCCTGCTGTGAGGCTGATGGTGAAACTGGTGTTCCTGCTGTGAGGCTGATGGTGAAACTGGTGTTCCTGCTGTGAGGCTGATGGTGAAAGTGGTGTTCCTGCTGTGAGGCTGATGGTGAAAGTGGTGTTCCTGCTGTGAGGCTGATGGTGAAACTGGTGTTCCTGCTGTGAGGCTGATGGTGATAGTGGTGTTCCTGCTGTGAGGCTGATGGTGAAACTGGTGTTCCTGCTGTGAGGCTGATGGTGAAACTGGTGTTCCTGCTGTGAGACTGATGGTGAAAGTGGTGTTCCTGCTGTGAGGCTGATGGTGAAAGTGGTGTACGCGTGGCTCCACCATCTTGGACTCTGATTTAGACTTGTAGTACTGAAGCAACAGTTATGGCTCAGTGTCAGTCTTACCAAAAATGCAATAGTTCATTTTAAATTAAATTAAAATGTTACTTTTATTTATTTATACAATGGTTATAAACCTTCAATCATTTTAAAGACGTTTATAATGTCATTAAACTTGTTTAGTGCAGGTTGTTTTTATTTCATATTGTGCCATTTTGCATTAAATTTCTGTTACATTGTTGAAAATGTATTCTGACCTCAATGACAGACTGAGTATGATGTATTCCGTGTATTATTCCTGGGTATTTCCTAAAGGACGGTTTTGTCATGTAAATAATGTGCCTCCTATTGTTTTACAAGTGATTATGTCCAATGGTACTCTGATTAGTATGGAATTCCAAGCGTTATAATGTACTGTGTGAATCATAGCCTACAACAGTATGAACCAAACCATAGAATTAGGAATTAGAGTAAGCAAATCATTGAATAGGATCTCTCTGGATGATTAAACTACCTGCAGTAATCCATTTCCCTCTCAATCTGTATTATGGAGAGTCCCAGCAAACATTTCCCTCTCAATCTGTATTATGGAGAGTCCCAGTAATCCATTTCCCTCTCAATCTGTATTATGGAGAGTCCCAGCAAACATTTCCCTCTCAATCTGTATTATGGAGAGTCCCAGTAATCCATTTCCCTCTCAATCTGTATTATGGAGAGTCCCAGCAAACATTTCCCTCTCAATCTGTATTATGGAGAGTCCCAGCAAACATTTCCCTCTCAATCTGTATTATGGAGAGTCCCAGCAAACATTTCCCTCTCAATCTGTATTATGGAGAGTCCCAGCAATTCATTTCCCTCTCAATCTGTATTGTGGAGAGTCCCAGAAAACATTTCCCTCTCAATCTGTATTATGGAGAGTCCCAGCAAACATTTCCCTCTCAATCTGTATTATGGAGAGTCCCAGCAAACATTTCCCTCTCAATCTGTATTATGGAGAGTCCCAGCAATTCATTTCCCTCTCAATCTGTATTGTGGAGAGTCCCAACAATTCATTTCCCTCTCAATCTGTATTATGGAGAGTCCCAGCAAACATTTCTAGTGGTTGTTGTTGTGGTTTAAGTGTTGAAGCGCACTTAAAATGTTTATCAAGCACATTCATATGGATTGATAACCCCGTCTCGTGGTGCTAAACTGACATGTGGAATTGTTTTAAGATGGTTATACACTACATGACCAAAAGTATGTGGACACCTGCTCGTCGAACAACTCATTCCAAAATCATGGGCTTTATTATTATGGAGTTGGTCCCCTCCTTTGCTGCTATAACAGCCTCCACTCTTCTGGGAAGGCTTTCCACTAGATGTTGGACCATTGCTGCTATAACAGCCTCCACTCTTCTGGGAAGGCTTTCCACTAGATGTTGAAACATTGCTATGGGGACTTGCTTCCATTCAGTCACAAGAGCATTAGTGAGGTCGGCACTGATGTTGGGCGATTAGGCCTGGCTGGCGGTCGGCGTTCCAATTCATCCCAAATGTGTTCGATGGGGTTGAGGTCAGGGCTCTGTGCAGGACAGTCAAGTTCTTCCCACACCGATCTCAACAAACAATTTCTGTATGGACCTCGCTTTGCGCACGGGGGCATTGTCATGCTGAAACAGGAAAGGTCCTTCCCCAAACTGTTGCCACGAAGTTGGAAGCACAGAATCGTCTAGAATGTCCTTGTATGTTGTAGCGTTAAGATTTCCCTTCACTGGAACTAAAGGGCCTAGCCCGAACCATGAAAAACAGCCCCAGACCATTAATACTCCTCCACCAAACTTTACAGTTGGCACTATGCATTGGGGCACATTGCATCCTGGCATCTGCCAAACCCAGATTTGTCCATTCATCCGTCGGACTGCCAGATCATTCCAGAGAACGCGTTTCCACTGCTTTACACCACTCCAGCCGACGCTTGGCATGCTGCTCAGCCTTGGAAACCAATTCATGCAGCTCACAACCAACCTTGCTGATGTTACTTCCAGAGGTAGTTTGGAACTTGGTAGTGAGTGTTGCAACCGAGGACAGACGGTGTTTACACGCAATTTTGAAATTATTTTTATTTCACCTTTATTTAACCAGGTAGGCTAGTTGAGAACACCTTTATTTAACCAGATAGGCTAGTTGAGAACACCTTTATTTAACCAGGTAGGCTAGTTGAGAACAAGTTCTCATTTGCAACTGCAACCTGGCCAAGATAAAGCATAGCAGTGTGAACAGACAACACAGAGTTACACATGGAGTAAACAATTCAGTAGAGTCAATAACACAGTAGAAAAAAAAGAGAGTCTATATACATTGTGTGCAAAAGGCATGAGGAGGTAGGTGAATAATTACAATTTTGCAGATTAACACTGGAGTGATAAATGATCAGATGGTCATGTACAGGTATAGATATTGTTGTGCAAAAGAGCAGAAAAGTAAATAAATAAAAACAGTATGGGGATGAGGTAGGTAAAATTGGGTGGGCTATTTACCGATAGACTATGTACAGCTGCAGCGATCGGTTAGCTGCTCAGATAGCAGATGTTTGAAATTGGTGAGGGAGATAAAAGTCTCCAACTTCAGCGATTTTTGCAATTCGTTCCAGGCACAGGCAGCAGAGAACTGGAACGAAAGGCGGCCAAATGAGGTGTTGGCTTTAGGGATGAATGCGCTTCAGCACTTGGCGGTCCTGTTCTGTGAGCTTGTGTGGCCTACCACTTCACGGCTGAGACATTGTTGCTCCTAGAAGTTTCCACTTCACAATAACAGCACTTACAGTTGACTGGGGCAGCTCTAGCAGGACAGAAATTTGACAAACTGACTTGTTGGAAAGGTGGCATCCTATGACAGTGTCACGTTAAAAGTCACTGAGCGCTTCAGTAAGGCCATTCTACTGCCATTGTTTGTCAATGGACATTGCATGGCTGTGTGCTCGATTTTAAACACATGTCAACAATGGGTGTGGCTGAAAAAGCGGAATCCACTAATTTCAAATGTGTCCACATACTTTTGTATATATAGTGTACTATGGGTCTTAACTATTTGTTTTTTAAAATTATTTTAGGACCCCTTTGGATATTAAAAAAATATTAACAAATGATTTGATTAAATATTGATTTGGGTCTTTACTACTAAAGCCCATAGAAACTAATTGAATAACACATTCATAATGGCAAGGACAGTCAAAAAATACATTATAGAAACAAGGTTTTGTCTGTCCTAAATCTAGAAGACATTAAAAAACACACACATATATATATATATATATATATATGTGTGTGTGTATATATATATATGTGTGTATATATTTTAAACATATTTAATTAACTTCATTAAGAAAATTCTAGGTCATTTTTAGGTCGTTTTCCATAAAGACAAATAATTCCATTAATAGCAAAAATGCAAAAAAAAACCGGCTAATTTGAGTCGGCTACCGTCTGCAGCTAAACGGATACCACCCGTCGCCTCGAGCAATAAATGAACGTCAATCCCACGGTTACGTCAGTGAGGCAGAACTTGGGCAGGACAGAAGGTACGGTATTGTGGCATAATGTAGTTCACCTCCTTGGTAATGAGACATCGATAGCAGCGCATGTTTTCCACACGGTGAATGCCTTTTTATTTTATGCAAGAAGTTTGCGCAGAATAGTAAAGGTTCTGATATCGTTATTTTTTTTTAAACACTCCCGCAGGGTTGAACTTTTCAGCAGTGTATTTTTGGTCCTTCGTTTTTTCCGATTTATGGATGGAATTTATTGACAACAGACAATAATCCTGCGTGCTTCTTTTATTCATGTGTGAGTATTGGAAACGTTGTTTTACATGTTTTTAACGTATTTGATGATGTAGTTAATTAAGCTTATTCAACATACAAAATACTGTTCAGTACTTCTTTATTGTACGGTGAAAGCATCGTAATTCACCATTTCATGATTATTTCAACCGATTTGACAACCAACATGAAATGGACATTATTTCACGCATTTTTAAGTACTATTTTATATTCCACATTTAGGTTGACGGTAGAGAAAACAAACAACTGAATATACCTTTCAAAGTGCTGTTGATCCTGTAGTTACTCTTCTATTGGGGCGGCAGCGTAGCCTAGTGTTTAGAGCGTTGGACTTGTAACCGGAAGGTTGCAAGTTCAAATCCCCGAGCTGACAAGGTACACAGGCAGTTAACCCACTGTTCCTAGGCCGTCATTGAAAATAAGAATTTGTTCTTTACTGACTTGCCTAGTTAAATAAAGGTAAAATTAAATTGCAGACCGTGCATTCTACTTTCGTGCTTTGTCCTCTGTTGAATCCCGCTACATATCAGCTCAAAGTTGATAAGATAATATACTCGTCAAGAACAATACAGTAGACCTACTTCCTATTTGTTCATTTTAAGCACTGCACATTTATTCGATGGTTTGGGATAATTCTCTGCACTTTCTTCACGTGAGTGTATTCATAGGCAAATCTATGATAAACCAATGTACTGTAATTATTCAAAACAATTATATTTCATAAGAAATGTAGTTAAGATACAGTATATAGCCATGTACGATACAAGTATAAGGATGCGCATCGTACATGTACTTTGTGTGTACTTTAGAGTGGCTGTGTGTTTATTGTTCAGGTGTGTGCTGGTGACCGGTTACCATGGAGAAGCAGGCGGTGCAGAGGGCCAGGGAGGCTTTCCTCGCTGGGCGGTCGCGACCCCTGGAGTTCAGAGTTCAGCAGCTCAAGTCTCTCCAGAGGATGATCACAGACAGACAGGGAGAGATCGCCACCGCCCTCAAACAGGACATCAACAGGGTAAGCTTCAAACATACAGTAGTAGTTCATTACATGGAGCTGTGATCAATCAATCAATCAAATCAAATTTATTTTAAATAGCCCTTCGTACATCAGCTGATATCTCAAAGTGCTGTACAGAAACCCAGCCTAAAACCCCAAACAGCAAGCAATGCAGGTGAAGAAGCACGGTGGCTAGGAAAAACTCCCTAGAAAGGCCAAAACCTAGGAAGAAACCTAGAGAGGAACCAGGCTATGTGGGGTGGCCAGTCCTCTGGTAATAGGTAATAGATTGATCGCTTATCATAAAGTCAGATAGTGATAGTCTGAGGTCGATTGTGACACCTTCGATAAAAGCCAATTACATGAGCCTTGTAAGAATATCACAAACTATCACGCCTCTGAACTAGGAATTATGTCTTCCTCAGCAGCTTTTAAAAGTTTATAGTGTTGGGAATAACTGTACAAATACACAGATTTATATATTTTAGATCATTTTGCAAAGATTTTCAGTAAGTTTACTGAATAAACCTCACCTTGCGTTCCACAGAGCCAGTACGACACCCCGCTGTTTGAGTTGATCGGCCTGGAGAATGAGATCAGCCTGGCTGTGTCGAAGCTGGCCCAGTGGGCTGCTCCTCGGCCTGTAGAGAGGAACCTCCTCACCATCTCAGACCAGGTACGCTGTGGAAGACTTATCATTGCACTCCATTAGTCCATTTACACTTAGCTACACTGTTAGAATCCAAGTTATATCTAGAACTTAAAATGGTTCTACCGCTGTCCCCTTTGAATAACCCTTTCAACAGAGGGTTCTGCTTGGAACTCAACAGGGTACTGCTTGGAACTCAACAGGGTTCTACTTGGAACTCAACAGGGTTCTACTTGGAACTCAACAGGGTTCTACTTGGAACTCAAAAGGGTTCTACTTGGAACTCAAAAGGGTTCTGCTTGGAACTCAAAAGGGTTCTACTTGGAATTCAAAAGGGTTCTACTTGGAACTCAAAAAGGTTCTACTTGGAACTCAAAAGGGTTCTACTTGGAACTCAAAAGGGTTCTACTTGGAACTCAAAAGGGTTCTACTTGGAACTCAAAAGGGTTCTGCTTGGAACTCAACAGGGTTCTGCTTGGAACTCAACAGGGTTCTGCTTGGAACTCAAAAGGGTTCTGCTTGGAACTCAAAAGGGTTCTACTTGGAACTCAAAAGGGTTCTACTTGGAACTCAAAAGGGTTCTACTTGGAACTCAAAAGGGTTCTACTTGGAACTCAAAAGGGTTCTACTTGGAACTCAAAAGGGTTATACTTGGAACTCAAAAAGGTTCTACTTGGAACTCAAAATGGTTCTACTTGGAATTCAAAAGGGTTCTACTTGGAACTCAAAAAGGATGAATAAAGTTGAATGTAATGTAATGTACTGTAATTGAAGGCGTACATCCAGCCGGAGCCCCTGGGAGTGGTCCTCATTATCGGGGCCTGGAACTACCCCTGGGCCCTAACCCTGCAGCCCCTGGTCGGGGCTATCGCTGCAGGTACGCCCCAACGACCCCCCCCCCCTCCCTATTCCTCCTTAGCTGTGTAATCTTCAGCTGCCCCCTCCTCTCCTACTTTTCCCACCACTGTAGTTGTCTTTTATTCAGCGTTGTCTCTCCATCCCTCACTGACACGTACACACAGCATTATCCATCTCCCTAGATGTCTGGCATTCTGCTACCACTGAGTGATGTCATCCCATTCACACACACTGTTAGTGATGTCATCACATTCACACACACACACACACACACACACACACACACTGTTAGTGATGTCATCACATTCACACACACACACACACACACTGTTAGTGATGTCATCACATTCACACACACACACACACACACTGTTAGTGATGTCATCCATTCACACACACACACACTGTTAGTGACGTCATCCATTCACACACACACACACACTGTTAGTGACGTCATCCATTCACACACACACACACACTGTTAGTGACGTCATCCATCCATTCACACACACACACACACACACACACACACACTGTTAGTGATGTCATCCCATTCACACACTGTTCATTCTCTGTCTGTCTGTCTGTCTCTCTCTGTCTCTCTCTTACTCTCTCCCTCTCTCTCTCTGCAGGCAATGCAGCTGTGGTGAAGCCGTCTGAGCTGAGTGAATACTCAGCTAGTCTCCTCAAAGCTCTGCTCCCACGATATCTGGACCAGGTCCCTATTCTATTCTCCCTTGTCTGCTGTATGAGAATACTGTATGTCACCGTCCCTCAAATGGCACCCCACTCCCTATATAGTGCACTACTTTAGACAAGAACCCTATGGGTCCTGGTCAAAAGTAGTGCACTATATAGGGAATAGGGTGCCATTTGGTATATACATATACATATACTGAGTGTACAAAACATTAGGAACACCTGCTCTTTCCATGACATAGACTGACCAGGTGAAAGCAACTCAATATTCGGAAGGTGTTCGTAATGTTTTGTACACTCAGTTTATGAGAGCAATCTGAGCTGAACTGTTTTTGTCCTGTGACTGTGAGCCAATAGTCAGTGATTTAGCTCCAATATTACAGCATGACCTTTATACTGCGTGTAGTATAGACAAGTCCTCTGTTGCTGTGATGTCATACACACATACTGGCTACATCCATACTGGCTACATCCCGCTTAAAGGGATAGTTCACAGCACGCTTAACGGGATAGTACACAGCACGCTTAAAGGGATAGTACACAGCACGCTTAAAGGGATAGTACACAGCATGCTTAAAGGGATAGTTCACAGCACGCTTAAAGGGATAGTTCACAGCACGCTTAAAGGGATAGTTCACAGCACGCTTAAAGGGATAGTACACAGCATTCTTAATTTGCAAGCATCTTAGCACGCATCTAAGCAGCTTTGGTTCTGGGATGAACTGTCCTGTTAATTAATGTTGGGGTCTTTCCAGGAGCTGTACCCTGTAGTGTGTGGGGGCGTGTCAGAGACTCAGGAGTTGCTGCGTCAGCGTTTCGACCACGTCTTCTACACAGGGAACAGCACTGTGGGTAAACTGGTGATGGAGGCAGCAGCCCGACATCTCACCCCCGTGACCCTGGAGCTAGGAGGGAAGAGCCCCTGTTATATCGATAAGGACGTCGACCTCAGAGTCGCATGCCGGTCAGAAACCTCAATGCAGTTCATAGTAATTACATTTGGTCTGTAATACCTGTGGTCTGTAATACATGTGTTCTGTAATACATGGTGTCAGTAATAGAACAGCCATATTGTTGGTCAAGGTAACAGCCCCCCCACCTGTTGATATCAGCTGGAGATTACATAGTGAGCTAGCTTTAACAGTTAGCATCTTTGATAGGGAGTTTTGTACTAGTTAGCATCTTTGATAGGGAGTTTTGTACTAGTTAGCATCTTTGATAGGGAGTTTTGTACTAGTTAGCATCTTTGATAGGGAGTTTTGTACTAGTTAGCATCTTTGATAAGGAGTTTTGTACTAGTTAGCATCTTTGATAGGGAGTTTTGTACTAGTTAGCATCTTTGATCAGGAGTTTTGTGCTAGTTAGCATCTTTGACTAGCAAAGCAGTTTCAGCTGACGTATATTAGCTTAGCATCGTGGCTAATGTTTTGGCAGTTGGTGATGTAGAAAGTTGAGAAAGATGTGAGGAGCAGGATTTAAGGGTCATAGGGTTGCAAAATTGACAAAACGTTCCCAAAACTCCCAAGGTTTTCCAGAAATCCCTTTCGAGAGATTCCCGGAGTTAGAAGGGAATAAGCAGGAAATATATAACCCCCCACCCAGGATTTCTGGAAAATCAGGGGATTTGGGGATTTTTCCCTCAGAATTGTTTAACCCTAAAGGGTCGTTATATGTAATGAGACAACAGCATGCTTAGCTCCTTTTTACAAATCATCAGAATGCTTGAAACGGAAAAATGTTCAAGGTGCATGTGACAGATGCGATATGTATGTGAAAGATGCAATATGTATGTGAAAGATGCAATATGTATGTGAAAGATGCAATATGTATGTGAAAGATGCAATATGTATGTGACAGATGCGATATGTATGTGACAGATGCGATATGTATGTGAAAGATGCATATTGATTTGATGTCTGTGGTATATTTTTTTCATTTCATTTTTCTCTTCATGTTGGTTTTGTTCATCCCCCGCAGGCGTATCACGTGGGGGAAGTTTGTGAACTGTGGTCAGACGTGCATCGCCCCAGACTACATCCTGTGTGAACCCAGCATCCAGAACAGAGTGGTGGAGGGCATCCGGCAGACACTACTGGTCTCTTACGTCCTCTCTATCTCTACTGTAGCTAGCTAGCAAGGATGCTACGATAGCTCTGTCAATGGATTACTACTACCTTAGCACATTGTATATTAATGTACACAGTATGGTATCAATTCAGATGTTCAATTCAGTCAACTCGGGAAGTGAAAGGAAATGATTAGATTCATAAATAAAACACTTAGTCCATAGTTTTCTATGAGAATCTTCCCAATTCATGAATTTGATTTCAATTCCCTTCCAGAATTGACCCAGACCCTGATTGACTGTAGGTAGCAACCCTTTTACTCTCTAGCTAGCATCTAATCCACACGTTGTTTTCCTTAATCCTAGGAGTTTTATGGGCCCGACCCCAAATCCTCCCCTGACTACGGCCGCATCATCAACCAGCGCCACTTCAACCGCTTGATGACTCTACTGGAGGGCTACACGGCAACAGTAGGGGGGCAGAGTGACTCATCACAGCGCTACATTGGTACGCAGTCTCATTGGGCTCACAGATATTTGGTGACACATTAGTTAGTAGTTGGGCAGACTTGGGTTTCAATATTACTGTATTTCCCCTTGGGTTGCAACATTCCCAGTACCTTTCCCAAAGTTACAAGGTTTTTCAGAAATCTCAAATTGGAGAATTACGTTTTTTTAAATAAAAAAAACAACATTTTTTTTTTGTCATTTAGCAGACGCTCTTATCCAGAGTAGTGAGTGCATACAATTGAATTTGTACTGTTCCCCCGTGACAATCAAACCCACAACCCTGCCGTTGCATGGGACCAAGTGTGGCTCAGTTGGAGGATTCCCTCCCTGCTTCGGCTCTCTTGATTCCAGGAATCTCCCAACTGGGATTGCTCTAACTGGGAATCCTCAAACTAAGAATGTACTAATTGAGAATCTTCCAGCTGGGATTCTTTCTGAAACACTTGAGAACTATGTTGTGTCTGTCAAAAAACTTTGAACCCTGACCCCTCAGCCCCCACGGTGGTGAAGGACGTGCCCCCCCAGGCTAGGCTGATGCAGGAGGAGATCTTCGGCCCTCTGTTGCCCATAGTGACCGTCAGCGACATAGATGACGCCATCCACTTCATCAACGAGAGAGAGAAGCCCCTGGCGCTCTACGTCTTCTCCTCCAACAAGAAGGTAAGGTCTGGAGGGAGCTAGTGAGCAAGCTATGGAGTAAGGCTGAAATCCCCCAAAAACGGGAGGACAAAGTGGAGATTACACCTGCCAAATCCACTCAAATCTCCACAATTTGGGCATAGGATTTAGGGGTTTATTTTGGGATTGCGCATGAGTCACTTTTAGTTGAGTTCCTGCAGAAATGTCGTTTATTTACTGGAAGGAGGTTATCTGTTACTGTGGCAACAACAATTGTCCTTATTTTGGGGTATGTACAGTATGTATTTACATATGATGGGGCTTATAAAAGACATCCCTCTCTCTGTCTCTGTCCATAAGGTGATAAAAGACATCCCTCTCTCTGTCTCTGTCCATAAGGTGATAAAAGACATCCCTCTCTCTGTCTCTGTCATTACGGTGATAAAAGACATCCCTTTCTCTGTCTCTGTCATTACGGTGATAAAAGACATCCCTCTCTCTGTCTCTGTCCATAAGGTGATAAAAGACATCCCTCTCTCTGTCTCTGTCCATAAGGTGATAAAAGACATCCCTCTCTCTGTCTCTGTCATTACGGTGATAAAAGACATCCCTTTCTCTGTCTCTGTCATTACGGTGATAAAAGACATCCCTCTCTCTGTCTCTGTCCATAAGGTGATAAAAGACATCCCTCTCTCTGTCTCTGTTATTACGGTGATAAAAGACATCCCTCTCTCTGTCTCTGTCATTACGGTGATAAAAGACATCCCTCTCTCTGTCTGTCAACAAGGTAATAAAGGACATCCCTCTCTCTGTCTCTGTCTCTGTCTCTGTCTCTGTCTCTGTCCATAAGGTGATAAAGCGAATGCTGGCTGAGACTACCAGTGGCGGGGTGACAGTCAACGACGTTATTATGCACTACACCCTCAACTCTCTGCCCTTTGGGGGTGTAGGTAAGAAAACTGTCTTATAATACTGTTAGGCTTTAGGATACGGCCTAGCCGGACCTCTGGTGAATATACTGTTAGGCTTTAGGATACGGCCTAGCCGGACCTCTGGTGAATATACTGTTAGGCTTTAGGATACGGCCTAGCCGGACCTCTGGTGAATATACTGTTGGTTGGCACGCTAGCCGGACCTCTGGTGAATATACTGTTGGTTGGCACGCTAGCCGGACCTCTGGTGAATATACTGTTGGTTGGCACGCTAGCCGGACCTCTGGTGAATATACTGTTGGTTGGCACGCTAGCCGGACCTCTGGTGAATATACTGTTGGTTGGCACGCTATCCGGACCTCTGGTGAATATACTGTTGGTTGGCACGCTAGCCGGACCTCTGGTGAATATACTGTTGGTTGGCACGCTAGCCGGACCTCTGGTGAATATACTGTTGGTTGGCACTCTAGCCGGACCTCTGGTGAATATACTGTTGGTTGGCACTCTATCCGGACCTCTGGTGAATATACTGTTGGTTGGCACGCTAGCCGGACCTCTGGTGAATATACTGTTGGTCGGCACGCTAGCCGGTATTGGGACGATTTTGGTGAACTGACGGCAGCTGATATGATGGCATGCCACTGCCGGCCCGACCACACATAGCCACTAAAGTAGTCATGCCTACGACAGTCCAATGGTGGCTTGCCTGCAGTAGACAGACTGTGTCTAAATTCACCCTCTGACTGTAGTGAGCAGTAATATGTGTATATACAGTATGTTAGATATATGTCACATAAAACCCGTAACAAAGACTAAGCAATTAACCTATTAAAATGTTTATATGACTCTATAAAGATAATTAAAATATACAAGCAAGCATTAGACAATGAGTTGACATTGACTAACAAGAATGGGTCTGAGAATTGTCTATATCAAAGGCAGATGGTTAATTAACATTGAACAATGAATGGATTAACCTACCAGGCATGAAGCTTAAGTTACAAACATTAACAAGCATTACAAAGGCATTATTCCAACCACATAGATCCTAAAGTTAACTTATAGGACAAAGCATGAACAACGAGACACTCACTAGGCCAGAGGCCTAGAATTGTAGGAAATGAGAATTGATCATACAACCTTCCTCCATGGACTGGATACAGGATAAGAGAGAGAACCAATGCATTTCATTACCTGTAGAACATCTGAAGGTGGAACCTTCTCAACCCAAAACCAACCACCATTGACCAATCAAACAATACCAAGTTTACAGTAACCTAAACACCCCCAGGCCCAACAATCTCCACAGGGTGTCACAGCATCTAAAGGCTGGTGTGATGAGGGGGTGAGGCCGATGTAAATAAGACAGAATTTCTGAGAGGAACATAAACCCCCTTTGAGTAATTCAGAGTTCATCATGTACAGATACAAGTTACCACAGAGATAATCCATATAGAGTCCTCTTTATGAGACAAGTTACCATAGAGATAATCCATATAGAGTCCTCTTTAGGGGACAAGTTACCATAGAGATAATCCATATAGAGTCCTCTTTAGGAGACAAGCTACCACAGAGATAATCCATATAGAGACCTCTTTAGGAGACAAGCTACCACAGAGATAATCCATATGGAGACAAGTTACCACAGAGATCATACACATAGATAGAATCAGAGTTATCCTCAGGTGAACAAGTTTCTGAAAGATACTAGGGACTGAGTTGGTAGCATGTCCTTGGGAATGAGTCGGAGGGTAGAGCGTCCTTGGGACTGAGTCGGAGGGTAGCGCGTCCCTGGGACTGATTTGGAGGGTCGCGCGTCCCTGGGACTGAGTCGGAGGGTCGCGCGTCCCTGGGACTGAGTCGGAGGGTCGCGCGTCCCTGGAACTGAGTCGGAGGGTCGCGCGTCCCTGGGACTGAGTCGGAGGGTCGCGCGTCCCTGGGACTGAGTCGGAGGGTCGCGCGTCCCTGGGACTGAGTCGGAGGGTAGCGCGTCCCTGGTACTGAGTCGGAGGGTAGCGCGTCCCTGGGACTGAGTCGGAGGGTCGCGCGTCCCTGGGACTGAGTCGGAGGGTCGCGCGTCCCTGGGACTGAGTCGGAGGGTCGCGCGTCCCTGGGACTGAGTCGGAGGGTAGCGCGTCCCTGGGACTGAGTCGGAGGGTAGCGCGTCCCTGGGACTGAGTCGGAGGGTAGCGCGTCCCTGGGACTGAGTCGGAGGGTAGCGCGTCCCTGGGACTGAGTCGGAGGGTCGCGCGTCCCTGGGACTGAGTCGGAGGGTCGCGCGTCCCTGGGACTGAGTCGGAGGGTCGCGCGTCCCTGGGACTGAGTCGGAGGGTCGCGCGTCCCTGGGACTGAGTCGGAGGGTCGCGCGTCCCTGGGACTGAGTCGGAGGGTCGCGCGTCCCTGGGACTGAGTCGGAGGGTCGCGCGTCCCTGGGACTGAGTCGTAGGGTCGCGCGTCCCTGGGACTGAGTCGGAGGGTCGCGCGTCCCTGGGACTGAGTCGGAGGGTCGCGCGTCCCTGGGACTGAGTCGGAGGGTCGCGCGTCCCTGGGACTGAGTCGGAGGGTCGCGCGTCCCTGGGACTGAGTCGGAGGGTCGCGCGTCCCTGGGACTGAGTCGGAGGGTCGCGCGTCCCTGGGACTGAGTCGGAGGGTCGCGCGTCCCTGGGACTGAGTCGGAGGGTCGCGCGTCCCTGGGACTGAGTCGGAGGGTCGCGCGTCCCTGGGACTGAGTCGGAGGGTCGCGCGTCCCTGGGACTGAGTCGGAGGGTCGCGCGTCCCTGGGACTGAGTCGGAGGGTAGCGCGTCCCTGGGACTGAGTCGGAGGGTAGCGCGTCCCTGGGACTGAGTCGGAGGGTAGCGCGTCCCTGGGACTGAGTCGGAGGTTAATTCGTCCTTGGGACTGAGTCGGAGGGTAGCGTGTCCTTGGGACTGAGTTGAAGGGTAGCACACCTTTGGGACTGAGTTGGAGGTTAATTCGTCCTTGGGACTGAGTTGGAGGGTAGCGTGTCCTTGGGACTGAGTTGAAGGGTAGCACACCTTTGGGACTGAGTTGGAGGTTAATTCGTCCTTGGGACTGAGTTGGAGGGTAGCGGGTCCTTGGGACTGAGTTGAAGGGTAGCACACCTTTGGGACTGAGTTGGAGGTTAATTCGTCCTTGCGACTGAGTTGAAGGGTAGCACACCTTTGGGACTGAGTTGGAGGTTAATTCGTCCTTGCGACTGAGTTGGAGGGTAGCGCGTCCTTGGGACTGAGTTAGAGGGTAGCGCGTCCTTGGGACTGAGTTAGAGGGTAGCGTGTCCTTGGGACTGAGTTGAAGGGTAGCACACCTTTGGGACTGAGTTGGAGGTTACTTCGTCCTTGCGACTGAGTTGGAGGGTAGCGTGTCCTTGGGACTGAGTTGAAGGGTAGCACACCTTTGGGACTGAGTTGGAGGTTAATTCGTCCTTGGGACTGAGTTGGAGGGTAGCGTGTCCTTGGGACTGAGTTGGAGGGTAGCGTGTCCTTGGGACTGAGTTGAAGGGTAGCACACCTTTGGGACTGAGTTGGAGGTTAATTCGTCCTTGCGACTGAGTTGAAGGGTAAGCACACCTTTGGGACTGAGTTGGAGGTTAATTCGTCCTTGGGACTGAGTTGGAGGGTAGCGTGTCCTTGGGACTGAGTTGAAGGGTAGCACACCTTTGGGACTGAGTTGGAGGTTACTTCGTCCTTGCGACTGAGTTGGAGGGTAGCGCGTCCTTGGGACTGAGTTGGAGGGTAGCGTGTCCTTGGGACTGAGTTGAAGGGTAGCACACCTTTGGGACTGAGTTGGAGGTTAATTCGTCCTTGCGACTGAGTTGAAGGGTAGCACACCTTTGGGACTGAGTTGGAGGTTAATTCGTTCTTGCGACTGAGTTGGAGGGTAGCGCGTCCTTGGGACTGAGTTAGAGGGTAGCGTGTCCTTGGGACTGAGTTGAAGGGTAGCACACCTTTGGGACTGAGTTGGAGGTTACTTCGTCCTTGCGACTGAGTTGGAGGGTAGCGCGTCCTTGGGACTTAGTTGAAGGGTAGCACACCTTTGGGACTGAGTTGGAGGTTAATTTGTCCTTGCGACTGAGTTGAAGGGTAGCACACCTTTGGGACTGAGTTGGAGGTTACTTCGTCCTTGCGACTGAGTTGGAGGGTAGCGTGTCCTTGGGACTTAGTTGAAGGGTAGCACACCTTTGGGACTGAGTTGGAGGTTAATTTGTCCTTGCGACTGAGTTGAAGGGTAGCACACCTTTGGGACTGAGTTGGAGGTTAATTCGTCCTTGGGATTGAGTTGGAGGGTAGCGTGTCCTTGGGACTGAGTTGAAGGGTAGCACACCTTTGGGACTGAGTTGGAGGTTAATTCGTCCTTGGGACTGAGTTGAAAGGTAGCGTGTCCTTGGGACTGAGTTGAAGGGTAGCACACCTTTGGGACTGAGTTGGAGGTTAATTCGTCCTTGGGACTGAGTTCGAGGGTAGCGTGTCCTTGGGACTGAGTTGAAGGGTAGCACACCTTTGGGACTGAGTTGGAGGTTAATTCGTCCTTGCGACTGAGTTGGAGGGTAGCGCGTCCTTGGGACTGAGTTGGAGGGTAGCGTGTCCTTGGGACTGAGTTGAAGGGTAGCACACCTTTGGGACTGAGTTGGAGGTTACTTCGTCCTTGCGACTGAGTTGGAGGGTAGCGCGTCCTTGGGACTGAGTTGGAGGGTAGCGTGTCCTTGGGACTGAGTTGAAGGGTAGCACACCTTTGGGACTGAGTTGGAGGTTAATTCGTCCTTGCGACTGAGTTGGAGGGTAGCGTGTCCTTGGGACTGAGTTGGAGAGTAGTGCTTCCTTGGGACTGTTGGAGAAGTGCTGCTAGTGCGTCATGCAGCTAACATCTAATCCTTAACAAGTCCCATGACCCTTTGACCCCTCATCTGACCCTAGCCCTGTGACCTCTGAACCCCACAGGTCAGAGTGGAACAGGAAGGTATCATGGAAAGCACACCTTTGACCAATTCAGCCATCATCGGGCGTGTCTGGTCAAGTCCCTGGGCATGGAGGAGGTCAACATCGTGCGGTACCCACCCCAGAACCGCCAGAAGGCTCGCAGGGTCAGGCTGGCCATGAGGACCCCACTGGTCGACTTCTCTTGGAAAACCTACATCTGGGCCGTGACGGCCACCGTCTTTGCTTTCGGTCTCTTTGTCACCTTGACTGCCATCCTGCTAATTGCTGGTGGCTTGAACTGCACCTGTTGGAGACTTTGGCAAATCTGGCGCTAGCTAGTCTTTACCTGTATTGGCCGACGTACATTCAACGAAAGACATGTCCCTGTGCCTGTGTCTGGTTCCCCTGGCTTTAGAATAATGTCTAATGTCTTTGTGTGTCCGACACTGTAACTAAACTCACAACCCTGGTGGTGTAAGCCCCTCCTGACTGTTGTTAGCGGTGTCAGCTTGCCATCACTGATCCTCTGTAATGACGACGAGCCACTGATTTTGCCCATGGCGAGCTGCTGTTTGCTTGCTAGATGTGTTTTTTTCTCATCTTCCGTTTTAATCTATAATTTCATTCAAATCTAACAGCCATTCTATGATTTATCTGTTTGTTCAAAGATTGTCAAAGAACTGAAAAATTTGATCTGTCTTTTATTGGAAAGGGGATGCCTAATCAGTTGCACAACTGAATGCATTCAACCAAAATGTGTCTTCCGCATTTAACCCCCAACCCCTCTGAATCAGAGAGCCACCTGACTGCTTTCACATATATCCTAACAATAATAGAAAAGGTTTGCTGGAATGGAAAGCGGTATACAGTAGCCAACATATGGAATCCTTGAATTTGGACTATGGTTGAAAAATTCCAGCAACTTTACCAAATGTTCCAGGTTTGCCCAAAATCCTGGTTGGAAGATTCCTAGATTTCTTGTTCAGTCCCTCCTGATTCCGAGAATCTTCCAACAGGGATTTCTGGTAACCCTGGGAAACTTGAACATCATAACGTCTAACATCTCTAACCCCATTCCACAGGTCAGAGTGGAACAGGAAGGTATCATGGAAAGCACACCTTTGACCAGTTCAGCCATCATCGGGCGTGTCTGGTCAAGTCCCTGGGCATGGAGGAGGTCCACATGGTGCGGTACCCACCCCAGAACCACCAGAAGGTTCGCAGGGTCAGGCTGGCCATGAGGACCCCACTGGTCGACTTCTCCAAGGGCACCTACATCTGGGCCGTCACGGCGTCCATTGTGGCTCTGGGACTCCTGATCGCCCTGACTGTGATTCTAATACTAGCGGCCGGTGTAAACTGCACCTGTTTGTGATTGATGGATAGACACAGTGAAGTTAAGGTTGCACATTTTGGTAACTTCCCCAAAATCTACCGGTATTCCAGGAATCCTTATTGGAGGATTTCGGATTTCCTGCTTCTTCCCTTATGATTCCGGGAATCTTCCTACCTTTCTCAGGAAAACCTGGTAATTTTGGGAAAGAGTAGAGATACCATGGACTGTGGTATTAACACATTAATGTTAAGTCATTATGTGATTATTGTTGCATCCTATCTCTCCCCTCTCTCCCCTCTCTCTCCTCTCTCCCCTCTCTCTCCTCTCTCCCCTCTCTCTCTCCTCTCTCCCCTCTCTCTCCTTCTCTCTGTTCTCTCTCTCTCTCCTTCTCTCTGTCCTCTCTCTCGTTCTCTCTCTCTCTCTCCTTCTCTCTCCTTCTCTCTCGTTCTCTCTCTCTCTCTCTGTTCTCTCTCTCCTTCTCTCTGCCCTCTCTCCTCTCTCCCCTCTCTCTCCTTCTCTCTCCCCTCTCTCTCCTTCTCTCTGTCCTCTCTCTCGTTCTCTCTGTCCTCTCTCTCCTTCTCTCTGTCCTCTCTCCTTCTCTCCCCTCTCTCTCCTCTCCTCTGTCCTCTTTCTCATTCTCTCCCCTCTCTCCTCTCTCCTTCTCTCCCCTCTCTCTCCTCTCTCCTATATCTCTCCCCTCTCTCCTCTCCTCTTTCCTCTCTCTCCTCTCCTCTGTCCTCTCTCTCCTCTCCGTTCTCTCTCATCTATCGCTCCCCTCTGTCCCCTCTCTCCTTTTCTCTGTTCTCTCTCCTATATCCCTCCCCTATCTCCTTGTCTCTGTCCTCTCTCCTCTCTCTCCATCACCCTCCTGAAGTTGTTGTGTGTCTCTACAGTAGACATAGACCTGAAGTTGTTGTGTGTCTCTACAGTAGACATAGACCTGAAGTTGTTGTGTGTCTCTACAGTAGACATAGACCTGAAGTGGTTGTTGTGTGTGTCTGTACAGCAGACATACAGTGCATTCAGAATGTTTCAGACTACTTAACTTTTTCCACATTTTGTTACGTTACAGCCTTATTCTAAAATGTGTTACATTTTCCCTCATCAATCTACACACAATACCCCATAACAACAAAGCAAAAACTGGTTTTTAATTTGTTACAAATGTATAAAAAAACAACTGAAATATGACATTTACATAAGTATTCAGACCCTTTACTCAGTACTTTGTTGAAGCACCTTTGGCAGCGATTACAGCCTCGAGTCTTCTTGGATATGACTCTACAAGTTTGGCACACCTGTATTTGGGGAGTTTCTCCCATTCTTCTCTGCAGATCCTCTCAATCTCTGTCAGGTTGGATGGGGAGCGTCGCTGCACAGCTATTTTCAGGTCTCTCCAGAGATGTTCGATCGGGTTCAAGTCCGGGCTCTGGCTGGGCCACTCAAGGACATTCAGAGACTTGTCCCGAAGCTACTCCTGCGTTCTCTTGGCTGTGTGCTTAGGGTTGTTGTCCTGTTGGACGGTGAACCTTCACCCCAGTCTGAGGTCCTGAGTGCTCTGGAGCAGGTTTTCATCAAGGATCTCTCTGTGCTTTGCTCTACATTCAGTTTTCCCTCGATCTCTCAGTTCCTGCTGCTGAAAAACATCCCCACAGCATGATGCCGCCACCACCATGCTTCACCGTAGGTATTGTGCCAGGTTTCCTCCTGTGACGTTTGGCATTCAGGCCAAATTCAGGCTAAAGAGTTCAATGTTGGTTTCCTCAGACCAAATAATCTAGTTTCTCATGGTCTGAGTGTCCTTTAGGTGCCTTTTGACAAACTCCAAGCGGGCTGTCATGTGCCTTTTACTGAGGAGTGGCTTCCATCTGGCCACTCTACCATAAAGGCCTGATTGGTGGAGTGCTGTCAGAGTGAACCAAGGCCCTTCTCCCCCGATTGTTGAGTTTGGCCGGGCGACCAGCTCTAGGAAGAGTCTTGGTGGTTCCAAACTTCTTCCATTTAAGAATGATGGGAGGCCACTGTGTTCCTGGGGACCTTCAATGCTGCAGAAATGTTTTGGTACCTTTCCCCAGATCCGTGCCTCGACTCCTGTCTCGGAGCTCTACGGACAACTCCATCGACCTCTTGGCTTGGTTTTTGCTCTGACATGCACTGTCAACTGTGGGACCTTATATAGACAGGTGTGTGCCTTTCCAAATCATGTCCAAATCAATTGAATTTACCACAGGTGGACTCCAATCAAGTTGTAGAAACATCTCAAGGATGATCAATGGAAACAGGATGCTCAGCTGAGCTACATTTCGAGTCTCATAACAAAGGGTCTGAATACTTATGGTATTTCTGTGTTTTATTTTTAATACATTTGCAAAAAATTTTGTAAAAACCTGCTTTTGTGATGTCATTATGGGCTATTGTGTGTAGATTGATGAGGGGGGGGGATCATTTAATTCCATTTTAGAACAAGGCTGTAATGTAACAAAATGTGGGAAAAGTGAAGGGGTCTGAATACTTTCCGAGTTAGGGTTAGGGTTGCACATTCTGGTAACTTTCCCCCCAAATTCCCCGAAGTCTTCCTGAAATCCCTTCTGGAGGATTTCTGATTTCTTGCTTCTTCCATTTTGATTCCGGGAATCTTCCTACCGGAAATATTCCTACCTTTCTCAGGAAAAACTGGTAATTTTGGGAAAGAGTAGAGACACCAATGCATTATTGTCAAGGTATTATGTGAGTTTCTTTAGTCTGTACCTTCCATGTCTTCATTTTTAAAAATGACTTCTGTTGTATGAATTTGTATAAAATTAATGTTTTACATTTTTTTTTACGACATTATATAATACTATTCATGAAGTTCTCTCACTTAACTACAGTTACAAAGATGAAGTAGGCTAATCAATAAACTACTGTATGGAAAACCAGGTTTTTAGAGCAAAGTAGGCCTTAATGTTCCGCACACATAAAACGTTGACGCATATGCCCCAGTGTTAGAGAAATGTTGTTGCCTCTTTCCTTTTAAAGTGGATGGTGGATGGTGGTGGTAGTAAGAGGGGTAAAATGGCTGCTCGTAAAATGCAACGGTCATCTGTTGTTTTTTAATTCTCCTGCTGCACCTGGAAACCCTATCTGGTTCGTACAATAACGTCAATTCAATGTAATTCAATGTGCCTTTTGTGTCGTCTCCAGATACACTCATATGACACACTATTCCCGATTCAGTACACTACTTTTGAACAGCGCCCATAGAGCTCTAGTCAAAAGTAGTGCACTACATATACTGAAAATAGCATACCATTTGGGACAGACATACCATACGATATAGACTGAGTGTACAAAACATTAGGAACACCTGCTCTTTCCATGACACAGACTGACCAGGTGAATCCAGGTGAAAACTATGACACCTTATTGATGTCACTTGTTAAATCCACTTCAAATCAGTGTAGATGAAGGGGAGGAGACCTGGTTAAAGAAGGATTTTTAAGTCTTGAGATAATTGAGACATGGATTGTGTGTGGGTGCCATTCAGAGGGCGGAATGGGCAGGACAAAAGATTTAAGTGCCTTTGAGCAGAGAATGGTAGTAGGTGCCAAGCACACCGGTTTGTGTCAAGAACTGCAACGTTGCTAGGCTTTTCTTTGGGACTGAGCTGGAGGGTAGCGTGTCCTTGGGACTGAGTTGGAGGGTAGCGTGTCCTTGGGACTGAGTTGGAGGGTAGCGTGTCCTTGGGACTGAGTTGGAGGGTAGCGTGTCCTTGGGACTGAGTTGGAGGGTAGCGTGTCCTTGGGACTGAGTTGGAGGGCAGCGTGTCCTTGGGACTGAGTTGGAGGGTAGCGTGTCTTTGGGACTGAGTTGGAGGGTAGCGTGTCTTTGGGACTGAGTTGGAGGGTAGCGTGTCTTTGGGACTGAGTTGGAGGGTAGCGTGTCTTTGGGACTGAGTTGTAGGGTTGAGTAGCAAGTCCTTGGGACTGAGTTGGAGGGTAGCGTGTCTTTGGGACTGAGTTGGAGGGTAGCGTGTCCTTGGGACTGAGTTGGAGGGTAGCGTGTCCTTGGGACTGAGTTGGAGGGTAGCGTGTCCTTGGGACTGAGTTGGAGGGTAGCGTGTCTTTGGGACTGAGTTGGAGGGTAGCGTGTCCTTGGGACTGAGTTGGAGGGTAGCGTGTCCTTGGGACTGAGTTGGAGGGTAGCGTGTCCTTGGGACTGAGTTGGAGGGCAGCGTGTCCTTGGGACTAAGTTGGAGGGCAGCGTGTCCTTGGGACTGAGTTGGAGGGCAGCGTGTCTTTGGGACTGAGTTGGAGGGTAGCGTGTCTTTGGGACTGAGTTGGAGGGTAGCGTGTCTTTGGGACTGAGTTGGAGGGTAGCGTGTCTTTGGGACTGAGTTGGAGGGTAGCGTGTCTTTGGGACTGAGTTGGAGGGTAGCGTGTCTTTGGGACTGAGTTGGAGGGTAGCGTGTCCTTGGGACTGAGTTGGAGGGTAGCGTGTCTTTGGGACTGAGTTGGAGGGTAGCGTGTCCTTGGGACTGAGTTGGAGGGTAGCGTGTCCTTGGGACTGAGTTGGAGGGTTGCCTGTCCTTGGGACTGAGTTGGAGGGTAGCGTGTCCTTGGGACTGAGTTGGAGGGTAGCGTGTCCTTGGGACTGAGTTGGAGGGTAGCGTGTCCTTGGGACTGAGTTGGAGGGTAGCGTGTCCTTGGGACTGAGTTGGAGGGTAGCGTGTCTTTGGGACTGAGTTGGAGGGTAGCGTGTCTTTGGGACTGAGTTGGAGGGTAGCGTGTCTTGGGGACTGAGTTGGAGGGTAGCGTGTCCTTTGGACTGAGTTGAAGCGTTGCGTGACCTTGGGACTGAGTTGAAGGGTAGCGTGACCTTGGGACTGAGTTGGAGGGTAGCTTGTCCTTGGGGCTGAGTTGAAGCGTTACGTGACCTTGGGACTGAGTTGAAAGGTAGCGTGACCTTGGGAGTTGGAGAAGTGCTGCTAGACCATCATGCAGCTAACATAATAATAAATATTATTAATATTAATAAACATAATCCTTAACAACGAGTCACCTTTGACCCCTCATCTGACCCTAGCCCTGCGACCTGTGAAACCCATAGGTCAGAGTGGAACAGGCAGGTATCATGGGAAGCACACCTTTGACCAGTTCAGCCATCTTCGGGCGTGTCTGGTCAAGTCCCTGGGCATGGAGGAGGTCCACATGGCGGGGTAAGAAGGATTTTTAAGCCTTGAGATAATTGAGACATGGATTGTGTATTTGTGCCATTCAGAGGGTGAATGGGCAAGACAACATATTTAAGTGTCTTTGAACGGAGAATGGTAGTAGATGCCAGACGCACCGGTTTGTGTCAAGAACTGCAACGTCGCTAGGTTTTTCACGCTCAACAGTTTCCTGTTTGTATCAAGAATGGACCCCCCCCCCCCCCCCCCACCCCAAACATCCAGCCAACTTGACACAACTGTGGGAAGGATTGGAGTCAACATGGGCCAGCAGTTTTGTGCTTTAGGCTGTCACAAACTGTTGTCATACATTAAACACCAGGTGGCGGCAGAGAGCTAGTCTGATTTGACCAACGTTATCATACATAACCACTCAGGGTCATTAGATGCTCTTGGAGGACTTTTTCTTCTCATTCGTTTAGTAGCGTGGGGGGGGGGGGGGGGGGGTTAATGCCGGTGAGTACAGCCAGGTATTGCGGAGTAAGTGTTCACTCACTGTTGTCAATAAAAATATACAAAAATACTTCTGTCAATAAAAACAATGGTGTTGTTAATAAAAACAATGGTGTTGTTAATAAAAACAATGGTGTTGTTAATAAAAACAATGGTGTTGTCAATAAAAACAATGGTGTAAGGACTCTAGAAGTTTAGTCTGGTGCCATAAAGCTGCTCATAACCATTACTGTGGAACAGAGGGAGTTAGAGTTTATAAACTGTGGAACAGAGGGAGTTAAGAGGTTATAAACTGTGGAACAGAGGGGTTTAGAGGTTATAAACTGTGTTACTGTGGAAGAGAGGGGTTAAGAGGTTATAAACTGTGTTACTGTGGAAGAGAGGGGTTAAGAGGTTATAAACAGTGTTACTGTGGAACAGAGGGGGTTAGAGGTTATAAACAGTGTTACTGTGGAACAGGGGGGTTTAGAGGTTATAAACTGTGGAACAGAGGGGTTTAGAGGTTATAAACAGTGTTACTGTGGAACAGGGGGGTTTAGAGGTTATAAACTGTGGAACAGAGGGGTTTAGAGGTTATAAACTGTGGAACAGAGGGGGTTAGAGGTTATAAACAGTGTTACTGTGCAACAGAGGGGTTTAGAGGTTATAAACTGTGGAACAGAGGGGTTTAGAGGTTATAAACTGTGGAACAGAGGGGGTTAGAGGTTATAAACTGTGGAACAGAGGGGTTTAGAGGTTATAAACTGTGGAACAGAGGGGGTTAGAGGTTATAAACAGTGTTACTGTGCAACAGAGGGGTTTAGAGGTTATAAACTGTGGAACAGAGGGGTTTAGAGGTTATCAATCAATCAATCAATCAAATGTATTTTATATAGCCCTTCGTACATCAGCTGATATCTCAAAGTGCTGTACAGAAACCCAGCCTAAAACCCCAAGCAGCAAGCAATGCAGGTGAAGAAGCACGGTGGCTAGGAAAAACTCTAAACTATAAACTGTGGAACAGAGGGGGTTAGAGGTTATAAACTGTGGAACAGATGGGTTTAGAGGTTATAAACTGTGGAACAGAGGGGGTTAGAGGTTATAAACAGTGTTACTGTGGAACAGGGGGGTTTAGAGGTTATAAACTGTGGAACAGAGGGGTTTAGAGGTTATAAACTGTGGAACAGAGGGGTTTAGAGGTTATAAACTGTGGAACAGAGGGGGTTAGAGGTTATAAACAGTGTTACTGTGCAACAGAGGGGTTTAGAGGTTATAAACTGTGGAACAGAGGGGTTTAGAGGTTATAAACTGTGGAACAGAGGGGGTTAGAGGTTATAAACAGCGTTACTGTGGAACAGATGGGGTTAGAGGTTATAAACTGTGGAACAGAGGGGTTTAGAGGTTATAAACTGTGGAACAGAGGGGTTTAGAGGTTTAAACTGTGTTACTGTGGAACAGAGGGGGTTAGAGGTTATAAACTGTGGAACAGAGGAGTTTAGAGGTTATAAACTGTGGAACAGAGGGGTTTAGATGTTATAAACTGTGGAACAGAGGGGTTTAGAGGTTATAAACTGTGGAACAGAGGGGTTTAGAGGTTATAAACTGTGGAACAGAGGGGTTTAGAGGTTATAAACTGTGGAAGAGAGGGGTTTAGAGGTTATAAACTGTGTTACTGTGGAACAGGGGGGTTTAGAGGTTATAAACTGTGTTACTGTGGAACAGAGGGGTTTAGAGGTTATAAACTGTGGAACAGAGGGGTTTAGAGGTTATAAACTGTGGAACAGAGGGGTTTAAAGGTTATAAACTGTGTTACTGTGGAACAGAGGGGTTTAGAGGTTATAAACTGTGGAACAGAGGGGTTTAGAGGTTATAAACTGTGGAACAGAGGGGGTTAGAGGTTATAAACTGTGGAAGAGAGGGGTTTAGAGGTTATAAACTGTGGAACAGAGGGGTTTAGAGGTTATAAATTGTGGAACAGAGGGAGTAGAGGTTATAAACAGTGTTACTGTGGAACAGAGGGGTTTAGAGGTTATAAACTGTGGAACAGAGGGGTTTAGAGGTTATAAACTGTGTTACTGTGGAACAGATGGGGTTAGAGGTTATAAACTGTGGAACAGAGGGGGTTAGAGGTTATAAACTGTGGAACAGAGGGGGTTAGAGGTTATAAACTGTGGAACAGAGGGGGTTAGAGGTTATAAACTGTGGAACAGAGGGGTTTAGAGGTTCTAAACTGTGTTACTGTGGAACAGAGGGGGTTAGAGGTCATAAACTGTGGAACAGAGGGGTTTAGAGGATATAAACTGTGGAACAGAGTCGTTTAGAGGTTAAACTGTGTTACTGTGTAACAGAGGGGTTTAGAGGTTATAAACTGTGGAACAGGGAGGTTTAGAGGTTATAAACTGTGGAACAGAGGGGGTTAGAGGTTATAAACTGTGTTACTGTGCAACAGAGGGGTTTAGAGGTTATAAACTGTGGAACAGAGGGGTTTAGAGGTTATAAACTGTGGAACAGAGGGGGTTAGAGGTTATAAACTGTGGAACAGAGGGGTTTAGAGGTTATAAACTGTGGAACAGAGGGGGTTAGAGGTTATAAACAGTGTTACTGTGCAACAGAGGGGTTTAGAGGTTATAAACTGTGGAACAGAGGGGTTTAGAGGTTATAAACTGTGGAACAGAGGGGGTTAGAGGTTATAAACTGTGGAACAGAGGGGTTTAGAGGTTATAAACTGTGGAACAGAGGGGGTTAGAGGTTATAAACAGTGTTACTGTGCAACAGAGGGGTTTAGAGGTTATAAACTGTGGAACAGAGGGGTTTAGAGGTTATCAATCAATCAATCAATCAAATTTATTTTATATAGCCCTTCGTACATCAGCTGATATCTCAAAGTGCTGTACAGAAACCCAGCCTAAAACCCCAAACAGCAAGCAATGCAGGTGAAGAAGCACGGTGGCTAGGAAAAACTCTAAACTATAAACTGTGGAACAGAGGGGGTTAGAGGTTATAAACTGTGGAACAGATGGGTTTAGAGGTTATAAACTGTGGAACAGAGGGGGTTAGAGGTTATAAACAGTGTTACTGTGGAACAGGGGGGTTTAGAGGTTATAAACTGTGGAACAGAGGGGTTTAGAGGTTATAAACTGTGGAACAGAGGGGTTTAGAGGTTATAAACTGTGGAACAGAGGGGGTTAGAGGTTATAAACAGTGTTACTGTGCAACAGAGGGGTTTAGAGGTTATAAACTGTGGAACAGAGGGGTTTAGAGGTTATAAACTGTGGAACAGAGGGGGTTAGAGGTTATAAACAGCGTTACTGTGGAACAGATGGGGTTAGAGGTTATAAACTGTGGAACAGAGGGGTTTAGAGGTTATAAACTGTGGAACAGAGGGGTTTAGAGGTTATAAACTGTGTTACTGTGGAACAGAGGGGGTTAGAGGTTATAAACTGTGGAACAGAGGAGTTTAGAGGTTATAAACTGTGGAACAGAGGGGTTTAGATGTTATAAACTGTGGAACAGAGGGGTTTAGAGGTTATAAACTGTGGAACAGAGGGGTTTAGAGGTTATAAACTGTGGAACAGAGGGGTTTAGAGGTTATAAACTGTGGAAGAGAGGGGTTTAGAGGTTATAAACTGTGTTACTGTGGAACAGGGGGGTTTAGAGGTTATAAACTGTGTTACTGTGGAACAGAGGGGTTTAGAGGTTATAAACTGTGGAACAGAGGGGTTTAGAGGTTATAAACTGTGGAACAGAGGGGTTTAAAGGTTATAAACTGTGTTACTGTGGAACAGAGGGGTTTAGAGGTTATAAACTGTGGAACAGAGGGGTTTAGAGGTTATAAACTGTGGAACAGAGGGGGTTAGAGGTTATAAACTGTGGAAGAGAGGGGTTTAGAGGTTATAAACTGTGGAACAGAGGGGTTTAGAGGTTATAAATTGTGGAACAGAGGGAGTAGAGGTTATAAACAGTGTTACTGTGGAACAGAGGGGTTTAGAGGTTATAAACTGTGGAACAGAGGGGTTTAGAGGTTATAAACTGTGTTACTGTGGAACAGATGGGGTTAGAGGTTATAAACTGTGGAACAGAGGGGTTTAGAGGTTATAAACTGTGGAACAGAGGGGTTTAGAGGTTATAAACTGTGGAACAGAGGGGTTTAGAGGTTATAAACTGTGTTACTGTGGAACAGAGGGGTTTAGAGGTTATAAACTGTGGAACAGATGGGTTTAGAGGTTATGAACCGTGGAACAGAGGGGTTTAGAGGTTATGAACTGTGGAACAGAGGGGTTTAGAGGTTATGAACCGTGGAACAGAGGGGTTTAGAGGTTATAAACAGTGGAACAGAGGGGGTTAGAGGTTATAAACAGTGTTACTGTGGAACAGAGGGGTTTAGAGGTTATAGACTGTGGAACAAAGGGGTTTAGAGGTTATAAACTGTGTTACTGTGGAACAGAGGGGGTTAGAGGTTATAAACTGTGGAGCAGAGGCGTTTAGAGGTTATAAACTGTGCAACAGAGGGGTTTAGAGGTTATAAACTGTGGAACAGAGGGGGTGAGACGTTATAAACTGTGGAACAGAGGGGTTTAGAGGTTATAAACTGTGCAACAGAGGGGTTTAGAGGTTATAAACTGTGGAACAGAGGGGTTTAGAGGTTATAAACTGTGCAACAGAGGGGTTTAGAGGTTATAAACTGTGGAACAGAGGGGTTTAGAGGTTATAAACTGTGCAACAGAGGGGTTTAGAGGTTATAAACTGTGGAACAGAGGGGTTTAGAGGTTATAAACTGTGGAACAGAGGGGTTTAGAGGTTATAAACTGTGGAACAGGGGGGTTTAGAGGTTATAAACAGTGTTACTGTGGAACAGATGGGTTTAGAGGTTATAAACTGTGGAACAGAGGGGGTTAGAGGTTATAAACTGTGGAACAGAGGGGGTTAGAGGTTATAAACTGTGGAACAGAGGGGGTTAGAGGTTATAAACTGTGGAACAGAGGGGTTTAGAGGTTCTAAACTGTGTTACTGTGGAACAGAGGGGGTTAGAGGTCATAAACTGTGGAACAGAGGGGTTTAGAGGATATAAACTGTGGAACAGAGTCGTTTAGAGGTTAAACTGTGTTACTGTGTAACAGAGGGGTTTAGAGGTTATAAACTGTGGAACAGGGAGGTTTAGAGGTTATAAACTGTGGAACAGAGGGGGTTAGAGGTTATAAACTGTGTTACTGTGAAACAGAGGGGTTAGAGGTTATAAACTGTGTTACTGTGAAACAGAGGAGGTAGAGGTTATTAACAGTGTTTCTGTGGAACAGAGGGGGTTAGGGGTTATAAACTGTGGCCCAGGTGGTCTCTGTTACAACCAGGTGGTCTCTGTTACAACCAGATGGTCTCTGTTACAACCAGGTGGTGTCTGTTACAACCAGGTGGTCTCTGTTACAACTAAATGGTCTGTTACAACTAGATGGTCTCTGTTACAACCAGGTGGAACTGTGTTGGAGCCGTCAAACTGGAGAGCAGCTGCTGTTGCAGATCAATGTCATGAAGCCACATCTTTAGAGCCCATCTTTAGAGCCCATCTTTAGAGCCCATCTTTAGAGCCCATCTTTAGAGCCCATGTCAGTACATCTGCGACTTCCTGAAAGTTTCACTACGGGTCATTTGTATATGCTCAGACTGCGGGGAATCTCTGCTATAGTCTTTACACTTATTCAGTCATTTCAGATCTATAGGAGTGTATAAGGGGTAGTGTCTAGGGGGTAGTGTCTAACGGGTAGTATATAGGGGGTAGGGTCTAGGGGGTAGTATATAGGGGGTAGTGTCTAGGGAGTAGTGTCTAACGGGTAGTATATAGGGGGTAGTGTCTAGGGGGTAGTGTCTAGGGGGTAGTATATAGGGGGTAGTATATAGGGGGTAGTATATAGGGTGTAGTGTCTAGGGTGTAGTGTCTAGGGGGTAGTGTCTAACGGGTAGTATATAGGGGGTAGGGTCTAGGGGGTAGTATATAGGGGGTAGTGTCTAGGGGGTAGTATATAGGGGGTAGTGTCTAGGGGGTAGTGTCTAGGGGTTAATGTCTAGGGGGTAGTGTCTAGGGGTTAATGTCTAGGGGGTAGTGTCTAGGGGTTAATGTCTAGGGGGTAGGGATTGATTTGGAACGTAGCCTAGCAGACTGTGGTTCAGAGGGCACCTTGGGACCTGGCTCTCTCTCTCTAAAGTCAATACCTGATCTTATCAAATAACACATTACTGTTATATCCTCCTGAGAGCCTGCTATTCATCTTCTCTAATGGAAATTAGTGTTTGGTATGCAAGCCACTGTGTTAGGTCCTGTTGTACCTTTGAGAGGACATTCTGGGCTTTTCAATGGTACCACGTGTGGAGGTTTATCTTTTTAGGTTTAGTCAAAAATGGCTACCATCACAATTACCACATTTCCCATCGCATTTTAATGTTCACATGCGTCGAATACAACAGGTGTAGAGTAACAACAGGTGTAGAGTAACGACAGGTGTAGAGTAACGACAGGTGTAGAGTAACAACAGGTGTAGAGTAACGACAGGTGTAGAGTAACAACAGGTGTAGAGTAACAACAGGTGTAGAGTAACAACAGGTGTAGCGTAACGACAGGTGTAGAGTAACGACAGGTGTAGAGTAACAACAGGTGTAGAGTAACAACAGGTGTAGAGTAACAACAGGTGTAGAGTAACGACAGGTGTAGAGTAACAACAGGTGTAGAGTAACGACAGGTGTAGAGTAACAACAGGTGTAGAGTAACAACAGGTGTAGAGTAACGACAGGTGTAGAGTAACAACAGGTGTAGAGTAACACCAGGTGTAGAGTAACAACAGGTGTAGAGTAACAACAGGTGTAGAGTAACAACAGGTGTAGAGTAACGACAGGTGTAGAGTAACAACAGGTGTAGAGTAACGACAGGTGTAGAGTAACAACAGGTGTAGAGTAACAACAGGTGTAGAGTAACAACAGGTGTAGAGTAACAACAGGTGTAGAGTAACAACAGGTGTAGAGTAACAACAGGTGTAGAGTAACAACAGGTGTAGAGTAACGACAGGTGTAGAGTAACAACAGGTGTAGAGTAACGACAGGTGTAGAGTAACAACAGGTGTAGAGTAACAACAGGTGTAGAGTAACAACAGGTGTAGAGTAACAACAGGTGTAGAGTAACGACAGGTGTAGAGTAACAACAGGTGTAGAGTAACGACAGGTGTAGAGTAACAACAGGTGTAGAGTAACAACAGGTGTAGAGTAACAACAGGTGTAGAGTAACAACAGGTGTAGAGTAACGACAGGTGTAGAGTAACGACAGGTGTAGAGTAACAACAGGTGTAGAGTAACGACAGGTGTAGAGTAACGACAGGTGTAGAGTAACAACAGGTGTAGAGTAACGACAGGTGTAGAGTAACAACAGGTGTAGAGTAACGACAGGTGTAGAGTAACAACAGGTGTAGAGTAACAACAGGTGTAGAGTAACGACAGGTGTAGAGTAACGACAGGTGTAGAGTAACAACAGGTGTAGAGTAACAACAGGTGTAGAGTAACGACAGGTGTAGAGTAACAACAGGTGTAGAGTAACAACAGGTGTAGAGTAACAACAGGTGTAGAGTAACGACAGGTGTAGAGTAACAACAGGTGTAGAGTAACAACAGGTGTAGAGTAACGACAGGTGTAGAGTAACAACAGGTGTAGAGTAACAACAGGTGTAGAGTAACAACAGGTGTAGAGTAACGACAGGTGTAGAGTAACGACAGGTGTAGCGTAACGACAGGTGTAGAGTAACAACAGGTGTAGAGTAACGACAGGTGTAGAGTAACGACAGGTGTAGAGTAACGACAGGTGTAGAGTAACGACAGGTGTAGAGTAACAACAGGTGTAGAGTAACAACAGGTGTAGAGTAACAACAGGTGTAGAGTAACAACAGGTGTAGAGTAACGACAGGTGTAGAGTAACAACAGGTGTAGAGTAACGACAGGTGTAGAGTAACGACAGGTGTAGAGTAACAACAGGTGTAGAGTAACGACAGGTGTAGAGTAACAACAGGTGTAGAGTAACGACAGGTGTAGAGTAACGACAGGTGTAGAGTAACAACAGGTGTAGAGTAACAACAGGTGTAGAGTAACAACAGGTGTAGAGTAACAACAGGTGTAGAGTAACAACAGGTGTAGAGTAACAACAGGTGTAGAGTAACAACAGGTGTAGAGTAACAACAGGTGTAGAGTAACAACAGGTGTAGAGTAACGACAGGTGTAGAGTAACAACAGGTGTAGAGTAACGACAGGTGTAGAGTAACGACAGGTGTAGAGTAACGACAGGTGTAGAGTAACAACAGGTGTAGAGTAACAACAGGTGTAGAGTAACAACAGGTGTAGAGTAACGACAGGTGTAGAGTAACGACAGGTGTAGAGTAACAACAGGTGTAGAGTAACGACAGGTGTAGAGTAACAACAGGTGTAGAGTAACAACAGGTGTAGAGTAACAACAGGTGTAGAGTAACAACAGGTGTAGAGTAACAACAGGTGTAGAGTAACGACAGGTGTAGAGTAACGACAGGTGTAGAGTAACAACAGGTGTAGAGTAACGACAGGTGTAGAGTAACAACAGGTGTAGAGTAACAACAGGTGTAGTGTAACAACAGGTGTAGAGTAACGACAGGTGTAGCGTAACGACAGGTGTAGAGTAACAACAGGTGTAGAGTAACAACAGGTGTAGAGTAACGACAGGTGTAGAGTAACGACAGGTGTAGAGTAACAACAGGTGTAGAGTAACGACAGGTGTAGAGTAACAACAGGTGTAGAGTAACAACAGGTGTAGCGTAACAACAGGTGTAGAGTAACGACAGGTGTAGAGTAACGACAGGTGTAGAGTAACGACAGGTGTAGCGTAACGACAGGTGTAGAGTAACAACAGGTGTAGATTAACAACAGGTGTAGATTAACAACAGGTGTAGAGTAACAACAGGTGTAGAGTAACAACAGGTGTAGAGTAACGACAGGTGTAGAGTAACGACAGGTGTAGAGTAACAACAGGTGTAGAGTAACAACAGGTGTAGAGTAACAACATGTGTAGAGTAACATCAGGTGTAGAGTAACAACAGGTGTAGCGTAACAACAGGTGTAGCGTAACAACAGGTGTAGAGTAACAACAGGTGTAGAGTAACAACAGGTGTAGAGTAACATCAGGTGTAGAGTAACAACAGGTGTAGCGTAACAACAGGTGTAGCGTAACAACAGGTGTAGAGTAACAACAGGTGTAGAGTAACAACAGGTGTAGAGTAACAACAGGTGTAGAGTAACAACAGGTGTAGAGTAACAACAGGTGTAGAGTAACAGCAGGTGTAGAGCAATACTTTACAGTGAAATGCTTACTTACCAGCCCTTTCCCAACAACGCAGAGTTAAAAAGGAAGAAATATTTGCTAAATAAAAAAGGAAATAGTAACACAATAAAAACAATAACGAGGCTGAATACAGGAAGTACTGAGTCAATGTGCAGGGGTACGTAGTAGTTGAGGTAATAACGAGGCTATATACGAGGAGTAGCAGTGCTGAGTCAATGTGCAGGGGTACATAGTAGTTGAGGCAATAACGAGGCTATATACGAGGAGTAGCAGTGCTGAGTCAATGTGCAGGGGTACGTAGTAGTTGAGGTAATAACGAGGCTATATACGAGGTAATAACGAGGCTATTTACAAGGAGTAGCAGTGCTGAGTCAATGTGCAGGGGTACGTAGTAGTTGAGGTAATAACGAGGCTATATACGAGGAGTAGCAGTGCTGAGTCAATGTGCAGGGGTACGTAGTAGTTGAGGTAATAACGAGGCTATTTACGAGGAGTAGCAGTGCTGAGTCAATGTGCAGGGGTACGTAGTAGTTGAGGTAATAACGAGGCTATATACGAGGAGTAGCAGTGCTGAGTCAATGTGCAGGGGTACGTAGTAGTTGAGGTAATAACGAGGCTATATACGAGGTAATAACGAGGCTATATACGAGGAGTAGCAGTGCTGAGTCAATGTGCAGGGGTACGTAGTAGTTGAGGTAATAACGAGGCTATATACGAGGAGTAGCAGTGCTGAGTCAATGTGCAGGGGTACGTAGTAGTTGAGGTAATAACGAGGCTATTTACGAGGAGTAGCAGTGCTGAGTCAATGTGCAGGGGTACGTAGTAGTTGAGGTAATAACGAGGCTATATACGAGGAGTAGCAGTGCTGAGTCAATGTGCAGGGGTACGTAGTAGTTGAGGTAATAACGAGGCTATTTACAAGGAGTAGCAGTGCTGAGTCAATGTGCAGGGGTACGTAGTAGTTGAGGTAATAACGAGGCTATATACAAGGAGTAGCAGTGCTGAGTCAATGTGCAGGGGTACGTAGTAGTTGAGGCAATAACGAGGCTATATACGAGGAGTAGCAGTACTGAGTCAATGTGCAGGGGTACGTAGTAGTTGAGGTAATAACGAGGCTATTTACAAGGAGTAGCATTGCTGAGTCAATGTGCAGGGGTACGTAGTAGTTGAGGTAATAACGAGGCTATATACGAGGAGTAGCAGTGCTGAGTCAATGTGCAGGGGTACGTAGTAGTTGAGGTAATAACGAGGCTATATACGAGGAGTAGCAGTGCTGAGTCAATGTGCAGGGGTACATAGTAGTTGAGGTCATTGAAGTAATACAGTATGGCCGTGTTCACATGCTAGTCGGAACTAGGAAACTCAGACGTTTTCGACTTGCTGAACGCGGCACGTGTAACTACAACCAGTTAGCAAGTTGGAAATGTCATACTTTCCTAGATTCGACTAGCATGTGAACGTACAGTTGAGGTCAGAAGTTAACATACAATTAGGTTGTGGAGTCATTAAAACTCGTTTTTCAACCACTACACAAATGTCTTGTTAACAAACTATAGTTTTGCCAAGTCGGTTAGGACATCTACTTTGTGCATGACACAAGTCATTTTTCCAAGTCAAATTCCAGAAAATGATGTCATGGCTTAAGAAGCTTCTGATAGGCTAATTGGCATCATTTGAGTCAATTGGAGGTGTACCTGTGGATGTATTTCAAGGCCTACCTTCAAACTCAGTGCCTCTTTGCTTGACATCATGGGAAAATCAAAAGAAATCAGCCAAGACCTCAGAAATAAAATTGTAGACCTCCACAAGTCTAGTTCATCCTTGGGAGCAATTTCCAAACGCCTGAAGGTACCACGTTCATCTGTACAAACAATAGTACGCAAGTATAAACACCATATGTGTCCAGATCATACTATATTTATAGATCATATTATATTTATAGATCATATTATAGATCATATTATAGTTATAGATCATATTATAGATCATATTATAGTTATAGATCATATTATAGATCATATTATAGTTATAGATCATATTATAGATCATATTATAGATCATATTATAGTTATAGATCATATTATAGATCATATTATAGTTATAGATCATATTATAGTTATAGATCATATTATAGATCATATTATAGTTATAGATCATATTATAGATCATATTATAGTTATAGATCATATTATAGATCATATTATAGATCATATTATAGTTATAGATCATATTATAGATCATATTATAGTTATAGATCATATTATAGTTATAGATCATATTATAGATCATATTATAGTTATAGATCATATTATAGATCATATTATAGTTATAGATCATATTATAGATCATATTATAGTTATAGATCATATTATAGATCATATTATAGTTATAGATCATATTATAGTTATAGATCATATTATAGTTATAGATCATATTATAGATCATATTATAGATCATATTATAGTTATAGATCATATTATAGTTATAGATCATATTATAGATCATATTATAGTTATAGATCATATTATAGTTATAGATCATATTATAGTTATAGATCATATTATAGTTATAGATCATATTATAGATCATACTATAGTTATAGATCATATTATAGTAATAGATCATATTATAGTTATAGATCATATTATAGTTATAGATCATATTATAGATCATATTATAGATCATATTATAGTTATAGATCATATTATAGTTATAGATCATATTATAGTTATAGATCATATTATAGTTATAGATCATATTATAGTTATAGATCATATTATAGATCATATTATAGTTATAGATCATATTATAGTTATAGATCATATTATAGTTATAGATCATATTATAGTTATAGATCATATTATAGTTATAGATCATATTATAGATCATATTATAGATCATATTATAGTTATAGATCATATTATAGTTATAGATCATATTATAGTAATAGATCATATTATAGATCATATTATAGATCATATTATAGATCATATTATAGATCATATTATAATTATAGATCATATTATAGATCATATTATAGATCATATTATAGTTATAGATCATATTATAGTTATAGATCATATTATAGATCATATTATAGTTATAGATCATATTATAGATCATATTATAGATCATATTATAGTTATAGATCATATTATAGATCATATTATAGTTATAGATCATATTATAGATCATATTATAGATCATATTATAGTTATAGATCATATTATAGTTATAGATCATATTATAGTTATAGATCATATTATAGTTATAGATCATATTATAGATCATATTATAGATCATATTATAGTTATAGATCATATTATAGTTATAGATCATATTATAGTAATAGATCATATTATAGATCATATTATAGATCATATTATAGATCATATTATAGATCATATTATAGATCATATTATAGTTATAGATCATATTATAGTTATAGATCATATTATAGATCATATTATAGTTATAGATCATATTATAGATCATATTATAGATCATATTATAGATCATATTATAGATCATATTATAGTTATAGATCATATTATAGTTATAGATCATATTATAGTTATAGATCATATTATAGATCATATTATAGTTATAGATCATATTATAGATCATATTATAGTTATAGATCATATTATAGATCATATTATAGATCATATTATAGTTATAGATCATATTATAGATCATATTATAGTTATAGATCATATTATAGTTATAGATCATATTATAGATCATATTATAGATCATATTATAGTTATAGATCATATTATAGTTATAGATCATATTATAGTTATAGATCATATTATAGATCATATTATAGATCATATTATAGTTATAGATCATATTATAGTTATAGATCATATTATAGATCATATTATAGATCATATTATAGTTATATATCATATTATAGTTATAGATCATATTATAGATCATATTATAGATCATATTATAGTTATAGATCATATTATAGTTATAGATCATATTATAGATCATATTATAGATCATATTATAGTTATAGATCATATTATAGATCATATTATAGTCATAGATCATATTATAGTTATAGATCATATTATAGTTATAGATCATATTATAGTTATAGATCATATTATAGTTATAGATCATATTATAGATCATATTATAGTTATAGATCATATTATAGATCATATTATAGTTATAGATCATATTATAGATCATATTATAGTTATAGATCATATTATAGTTATAGATCATATTATAGATCATATTATAGTTATAGATCATATTATAGATCATATTATAGTTATAGATCATATTATAGATCATATTATAGTTATAGATCATATTATAGATCATATTATAGTTATAGATCATATTATAGATCATATTATAGATCATATTATAGTTATAGATCATATTATAGATCATATTATAGTTATAGATCATATTATAGATCATATTATAGATCATATTATAGTTATAGATCATATTATAGATCATATTATAGATCATATTATAGATCATATTATAGATCATATTATAGTTATAGATCATATTATAGTTATAGATCATATTATAGTTATAGATCATATTATAGATCATATTATAGTTATAGATCATATTATATTTATAGATCATATTATAGATCATATTATAGTTATAGATCATATTATAGTTATAGATCATATTATAGTTATAGATCATATTATAGTTATAGATCATATTATAGTTATAGATCATATTATATTTATAGATCATATTATAGATCATATTATAGTTATAGATCATATTATAGTTATAGATCATATTATAGATCATATTATAGATCATATTATAGATCATATTATAGTTATAGATCATATTATAGATCATATTATAGATCATATTATAGTTATAGATCATATTATAGATCATATTATAGTTATAGATCATATTATATTTATAGATCATATTATAGATCATATTATAGTTATAGATCATATTATAGTTATAGATCATATTATAGTTATAGATCATATTATAGTTATAGATCATATTATAGATCATATTATAGTTATAGATCATATTATAGATCAGATTATAATTATAGATCATATTATAGATCAGATTATAATTATAGATCATATTATATATCATATTATAATTATAGATCATATTATAGATCATATTATAGATCATATTATAGTTATAGATCATATTATAGTTATAGATCATATTATAGATCATATTATAGTTATAGATCATATTATAGATCAGATTATAATTATAGATCATATTATAGATCAGATTATAATTATAGATCATATTATAGATCATATTATAATTATAGATCATATTATAGATCATATTATAGATCATATTATAGTTATAGATCATATTATAGTTATAGATCATATTATAGATCATATTATAGTTATAGATCATATTATAGATCATATTATAGTTATAGATCATATTATAGATCATATTATAGATCATATTATAGATCATATTATAGTTATAGATCATATTATAGATCATATTATAGATCATATTATAGTTATAGATCATATTATAGTTATAGATCATATTATAGATCATATTATAGTTATAGATCATATTATAGATCATATTATAGTTATAGATCATATTATAGATCATATTATAGTTATAGATCATATTATAGATCATATTATAGATCATATTATAGTTATAGATCATATTATAGTTATAGATCATATTATAGTTATAGATCATATTATAGATCATATTATAGATCATATTATAGATCATATTATAGTTATAGATCATATTATAGATCATATTATAGTTATAGATCATATTATAGATCATATTATATTTATAGATCATATTATAGTTATAGATCATATTATAGTTATAGATCATATTATAGATCATATTATAGTTATAGATCATATTATAGTAATAGATCATATTATAGATCATATTATAGATCATATTATAGATCATATTATAGATCATATTATAGTTATAGATCATATTATAGTTATAGATCATATTATAGTTATAGATCATATTATAGATCATATTATAGTTATAGATCATATTATAGATCATATTATAGATCATATTATATTTATAGATCATATTATAGTTATAGATCATATTATAGTTATAGATCATATTATAGTTATAGATCATATTATAGTTATAGATCATATTATAGATCATATTATATTTATAGATCATATTATAGTTATAGATCATATTATAGTTATAGATCATATTATAGTTATAGATCATATTATAGATCATATTATAGTTATAGATCATATTATAGATCATATTATAGATCATATTATAGATCATATTATAGATCATATTATAGATCATATTATAGATCATATTATAGATCATATTATAGTTATAGATCATATTATAGATCATATTATAGTTATAGATCATATTATATTTATAGATCATATTATAGATCATATTATAGTTATAGATCATATTATAGTTATAGATCATATTATAGTTATAGATCATATTATAGTTATAGATCATATTATAGATCATATTATAGTTATAGATCATATTATAGATCAGATTATAATTATAGATCATATTATAGATCAGATTATAATTATAGATCATATTATAGATCATATTATAATTATAGATCATATTATAGATCATATTATAGATCATATTATAGTTATAGATCATATTATAGTTATAGATCATATTATAGATCATATTATAGTTATAGATCATATTATAGATCAGATTATAATTATAGATCATATTATAGATCAGATTATAATTATAGATCATATTATAGATCATATTATAATTATAGATCATATTATAGATCATATTATAGATCATATTATAGTTATAGATCATATTATAGTTATAGATCATATTATAGATCATATTATAGTTATAGATCATATTATAGATCATATTATAGTTATAGATCATATTATAGATCATATTATAGATCATATTATAGTTATAGATCATATTATAGATCATATTATAGATCATATTATAGTTATAGATCATATTATAGTTATAGATCATATTATAGATCATATTATAGTTATAGATCATATTATAGATCATATTATAGTTATAGATCATATTATAGATCATATTATAGTTATAGATCATATTATAGATCATATTATAGATCATATTATAGTTATAGATCATATTATAGTTATATCAAATCAAATCAAATCAAATCAAATTTATTTTATATAGCCCTTCGTACATCAGCTGATATCTCAAAGTGCTGTACAGAAACCCAGCCTAAAACCCCAAACAGCAAGCAATGCAGGTGAAGAAGCACGGTGGCTAGGAAAAACTCCCTAGAAAGGCCAAAACCTAGGAAGAAACCTAGAGAGGAACCAGGCTATGTGGGGTGGCCAGTCCTCTTCTGGCTGTGCCGGGTGGAGATTATAACAAAACATGGTCAAGATGTTCAAATGTTCATAAATGACCAGCATGGTCGAATAATAATAAGGCAGAATAGTTGAAACTGGAGCAGCAGCACAGTCAGGTGGACTGGGGACAGCAAGGAGTCATCATGTCAGGTATTCCTGGGGCATGGTCCTAGGGCTCAGGTCCTCCGAGAGAGAGAAAGAAAGAGAGAATTAGAGAGAGCATATGTGGGATGGCCAGTCCTCTTCTGGCTGTGCCGGGTGGAGATTATAACAGAACATGGCCAAGATGTTCAAATGTTCATAAATGATCAGCATGGTCGAATAATAATAAGGCAGAACAGTTGAAACTGGAGCAGCAGCACAGCCAGGTGGACTGGGGACAGCAAGGAGTCATCATGTCAGGTAGTCCTGGGGCATGGTCCTAGGGCTCAGGTCCTCCGAGAGAGAGAAAGAGAGAAGGAGAGAATTAGAGAACGCACACTTAGATTCACACAGGACACCGAATAGGACAGGAGAAGTACTCCAGATATAACAAACTGACCCTAGCCCCCCGACACATAAACTACTGCAGCATAAATACTGGAGGCTGAGACAGGAGGGGTCAGGAGACACTGTGGCCCACTCCGAGGACACCCCCGGACAGGGCCAAACAGGAAGGATATAACCCCACCCACTTTGCCAAAGCACAGCCCCCACACCACTAGAGGGATATCTTCAACCACCAACTTACCATCCTGAGACAAGGCTGAGTATAGCCCACAAAGACCTCCGCCACGGCACAACTTAAGGGGGGGGGGGGGGGGGGGGGGGGCGCCAACCCAGACAGGATGACCACATCAGTGACTCAACCCACTCAGGTGACGCACCTCCTCCAGGGACGGCATGAGAGAGCCCCAGTAAAGCCAGTGACTCAGCCCCTGTAATAGGGTTAGAGGCAGAGAATCCCAGTGGAAAGAGGGGAACCGGCCAGGCAGAGACAGCAAGGGTGGTTCGTTGCTCCAGAGCCTTTCCGTTCACCCTCCCACTCCTGGGCCAGACTACACTCAATCATATGACCCACTGAAGAGATGAGTCTTCAGTAGAGACTTAAAGGTTGAGACCGAGTTTGCGTCTCTGACATGGGTAGGCAGACCGTTCCATAAAAATGGAGCTCTATAGGAGAAAGCCCTGCCTCCAGCTGTTTGCTTAAAAATTCTAGGGACAATTAGGAGGCCTGCGTCTTGTGACCGTAGCGTACGTGTAGGTATGTACGGCAGGACCAAATCAGAGAGATAGATAGGAGCAAGCCCATGTAATGCTTTGTAGGTTAGCAGTAAAACCTTGAAATCAGCCCTTGCTTTGACAGGAAGCCAGTGTAGAGAGGCTAGCACTGGAGTAATATGATCAAATTTTTTGGTTCTAGTCAGGATTCTAGCAGCTGTATTTAGCACTAACTGAAGTTTATTTAGTGCTTTATCCGGGTAGCCGGAAAGTAGAGCATTGCAGTAGTCTAACCTGGAAGTGACAAAAGCATGGATTAATTTTTCTGCATCATTTTTGAACAGAAAGTTCCTGATTTTTGCAATGTTTCGTAGATGGAAAAAAGCTGTCCTTGAAATGGTCTTGATATGTTCTTCAAAAGAGAGATCAGGGTCCAGAGTAACGCCGAGGTCCTTCACAGTTTTATTTGAGACGACTGTACAACCATTAAGATTAATTGTCAGATTCAACAGAAGATCTCTTTGTTTCTTGGGACCTAGAACAAGCATCTCTGTTTTGTCCGAGTTTAAAAGTAGAAAGTTTGCAGCCATCCACTTCCTTATGTCTGAAACACATTCTTCTAGCAAGGGCAATTTTGGGGCTTCACCATGTTTAATTGAAATGTACAGCTGTGTGTCATCTGCATAGCAGTGAAAGTTAACATTATGTTTTCGAATAACATCCCCAAGAGGTAAAATATATAGTGAAAACAAAAGTGGTCCTAAAACGGAACCTTGAGGAACACCGAAATTTACAGTTGATTTGTCAGAGGACAGACCATTCACAGAGACAAACTGATATCTTTCCGACAGATAAGATCTAAACCAGGCCAGAACTTGTCCGTGTAGACCAATTTGGGTTTCCAATCTCTCCAAAAGAATGTGGTGATCGATGGTATCAAAAGCAGCACTAAGGTCTAGGAGCACGAGACAGATGCAGAGCCTCGGTCCGATGCCATTAAAATGTCATTTACCACCTTCACAAGTGCCGTCTCAGTGCTATGATGGGGTCTAAAACCAGACTGAAGCATTTCGTATACATTGTTTGTCTTCAGGAAGGCAGTGAGTTGTTGCGCAACAGCCTTTTCTAAAATTTTTGAGAGGAATGGAAGATTCGATATAGGCCGATAGTTTTTTATATTTTCTGGGTCAAGGTTTGGCTTTTTCAAGAGAGGCTTTATTACTGCCACTTTTAATGAGTTTGGTACACATCCGGTGGATAGAGAGCCGTTTATTATGTTCAACATAGTAGGGCCAAGCACAGGAAGCAGCTCTTTCAGTAGTTTAGTTGGAATAGGGTCCAGTATGCAGCTTGAAGGTTTAGAGGCCATGATTATTTTCATCATTGTGTCAAGAGATATAGTACTAAAACACTTGAGTGTCTCTCTTGATCCTAGGTCCTGGCAGAGTTGTGCAGACTCAGGACAACTGAGCTTTGAAGGAATACGCAGATTTAAGGAAGAGTCCGTAATTTGCTTTCTAATAATCATAATCTTTTCCTCAAAGAAGTTCATGAATTTATCACTGCTAAAGTGAAAGTCATCCTCTCTTGGGGAATGCTGCTTTTTAGTTAGCTTTGCGACAGTATCAAAAAGGAATTTCGGATTGTTCTTATTTTCCTCAATTAAGTTAGAAAAATAGGATGATCGAGCAGCAGTAAGGGCTCTTCGGTACTGCACAGTACTGTCTTTCCAAGCTAGTCGGAAGACTTCCAGTTTGGTGTGGCGCCACTTCCGTTCCAATTTTCTGGAAGCTTGCTTCAGAGCTCGGGTATTTTCTGTGTACCAGGGAGCTAGTTTCTTATGAGAAATGTTTTTAGTTTTTAGGGGTGCAACTGCATCTAGGGTATTGCGCAAGGTTAAGTTGAGTTCCTCAGTTAGGTGGTTAACTGATTTTTGTCCTCTGGCGTCCTTGGGTAGGCAGAAGGAGTCTGGAAGGACATCAAGGAATCTTTGTGTTGTCTGTGAATTTATAGCACGACTTTTGATGATCCTTGGTTGGGGTCTGAGCAGATTATTTGTTGCAATTGCAAACGTAATAAAATGGTGGTCCGATAGTCCAGGATTATGAGGAAAAACATTAAGATCCACAACATTTATTCCATGGGACAAAACTAGGTCCAGCGTATGACTGTGACAGTGAGTGGGTCCAGAGACATGTTGGACAAAACCCACTGAGTCGATGATGGCTCCGAAAGCCTTTTGGAGTGGGTCTGTGGACTTTTCCATGTGAATATTAAAGTCACCAAAGATTAGAATATTATCCGCTATGACTACAAGGTCCGATAGGAATTCAGGGAACTCAGTGAGGAACGCTGTATATGGCCCAGGAGGCCTGTAAACAGTAGCTATAAAAAGTGATTGAGTAGGCTGCATAGATTTCATGACTAGAAGCTCAAAAGACGAAAACGTCATTTTTTTTTTTGTAAATTGAAATTTGCTATCGTAAATGTTAGCAACACCTCCGCCTTTGCGGGATGCACGGGGGATATGGTCACTAGTGTAGCCAGGAGGTGAGGCCTCATTTAACACAGTAAATTCATCAGGCTTAAGCCATGTTTCAGTCAGGCCAATCACATCAAGATTATGATCAGTGATTAGTTCATTGACTATAATTGCCTTTGAAGTAAGGGATCTAACATTAAGTAGCCCTATTTTGAGATGTGAGGTATCATGATCTCTTTCAATAATGACAGGAATGGAGGTGGTCTTTATCCTAGTGAGATTTCTAAGGCGAACACCGCCATGTTTAGTTTTGCCCAACCTAGGTCGAGGCACAGACACGGTCTCAATGGTGATAGCTGAGCTGACTACACTGACTGTGCTAGTGGCAGACTCCACTATGCTAGCAGGCTGGCTAACAGCCTGCTGCCTGGCCTGCACCCTATTTCATTGTGGAGCTAGAGGAGTTAGAGCCCTGTCTATGTTGGTAGATAAAATGAGAGCACCCCTCCAGCTAGGATGGAGTCCGTCACTCCTCAGCAGGTCAGGCTTGGTCCTGTTTGTGGGCGAGTCCCAGAAAGAGGGCCAATTATCTACAAATTCTATCTTTTGGGAGGGGCAGAAAACAGTTTTCAACCAGCGATTGAGTTGTGAGACTCTGCTGTAGAGCTCATCACTCCCCCTAACTGGGAGGGGGCCAGAGACAATTACTCGATGCCGACACATCTTTCTAGCTGATTTACACGCAGAAGCTATGTTGCGCTTGGTGATCTCTGACTGTTTCATCCTAACATCGTTGGTGCCGACGTGGATAACAATATCTCTATACTCTCTACACTCGCCAGTTTTAGCTTTAGCCAGCACCATCTTCAGATTAGCCTTAACGTCGGTAGCCCTGCCCCCCGGTAAACAGTGTATGATCGCTGGATGATTCTCAAGTCTAATACTGCGGGTAATGGAGTCGCCAATGACTAGAGTTTTCAATTTGTCAGAGCTAATGGTGGGAAGCTTCGGCGTCTCAGACCCCGTAACGGGAGGAGTAGAGACCAGAGAAGACTCGGCCTCTGACTCCGACCCGCTGCTTAATGGGGAAAACCGGTTGAAAGTTTCTGTCGGCTGAATGAGCGACACCGGTTGAGCGTTCCTACAGCATTTCCTTCCAGAAACCGTGAGAAAGTTGTCCGGCTGCGGGGACTGTGCCAGGGGATTTATACTACTATCTGTACTTACTGGTGGCACAGACGCGGTCTCATCCTTTCCTACACTGAAATTACCCTTGCCTAGCGATTGCGTCTGAAGCTGGGCTTGTAGCACAGCTATCCTCGCCGTAAGGCGAGTACAGCGACTACAATTAGAAGGCATCATGTTAATGTTACTACTTAGCTTCGGCTGTTGGAGGTCCTGACGAATCGTGTCCAGATAAAGCGTCCGGAGTGAAAAAGTTGAGTAGGAAAAAACAAAAATATAAACGGTAATTAAAAAGTAAAAACCGTAAATTTGTCAGGTAGCAAAACAGGTTGGCAACAAAACGCACAGCAACTCAAAAACAAGTCTATAGATCATAGATTATAGATCATATTATAGTTATAGATCATATTATAGATCATATTATAGATCATATTATAGATCATATTATAGTTATAGATCATATTATAGATCATATTATAGTTATAGATCATATTATAGATCATATTATATTTATAGATCATATTATAGTTATAGATCATATTATAGTTATAGATCATATTATAGATCATATTATAGTTATAGATCATATTATAGTAATAGATCATATTATAGATCATATTATAGATCATATTATAGATCATATTATAGTTATAGATCATATTATAGTTATAGATCATATTATAGTTATAGATCATATTATAGATCATATTATAGTTATAGATCATATTATAGATCATATTATAGATCATATTATATTTATAGATCATATTATAGTTATAGATCATATTATAGTTATAGATCATATTATAGTTATAGATCATATTATAGTTATAGATCATATTATAGATCATATTATATTTATAGATCATATTATAGTTATAGATCATATTATAGTTATAGATCATATTATAGTTATAGATCATATTATAGATCATATTATAGTTATAGATCATATTATAGATCATATTATAGATCATATTATAGATCATATTATAGATCATATTATAGATCATATTATAGATCATATTATAGATCATATTATAGTTATAGATCATATTATATATCATATTATAGCAATAGATCATATTTTAGTAATACATCATATTATAGTTAAAGATTATCTTATATTTATATATCATATTATAGATCATATTATAGATCACATTATAGTTATGGGTCATATCACTCCATGTACACTCCGTGTATGTAAACTTCCGACTTCAACTGTCCTGACTATACCAAAAGTTAGGAACACCTAATTCCTTATGTTAAGCAAACCAGACCAGTATTTCCTCTAATCTAAATCCATCCCCTGCCAAGGAACTGTTTTGCTCTGCCTCCAGCTCTATAGCATAGTGCTGCCAGTCACCAACACCCACACACACACACACACACACACACACACACACACACCCACACACACACACCCACACACACACACACACACACACACACACATACACACACCCACACACACTCACACACACACCCACACACACACACACACCCACACACACACACACACACACACACACACACACACACACACACACACACACACACACACACACACACACACACACACACACACTGTAGATAGCGCTCTGGAGAGTGGGATAACACATCTCAATGTGTTATACACAGCAGAGTTAGCTGGAGGGCAAGATGTGTATAGTGTAAAGATAAACCCCTGTGTGTTATAGTACAACGTTTCTCCTGTTGCTGACCTGCTTGTGAATAATTCAGCATGTTTTAATTTAATGTTTCAACTATGTATTATCTATGCATTGATTCATTCAATACTATTGGATAAAGCAGCCGCCGAGCTCTACATTCATTAATACTATTGGATAAAACAGCCAACAAGCTCTATATTCATTAATACTATTGGATAAAACAGCCAACTAGCTCTATATTCATTAATGCTATTGGATAAAGCAGCCACTGAGTGTGTGTGTGTGTGTGTGTGTGTGTGTGTGTGTGTGTGTGTGTGTGTGTGTGTGTGTGTGTGTGTGTGTGTGTGTGTGTGTGTGTGTGTGTGTGTGTGTGTGTGTGTGCGTGCGTAAGTGCGTGCGTGCGTGCGCCTGCGTGAGTGTGTGCGTGCGTGCTCATTTACAACTGCAACCTGGCCAGGATAAAGCAAAGCAGTTCGACAGATACAACGACACAGAGTTACACATGGAGTAAAACAAACATACAGTCAATAATACAGTATAAACAAGTCTATATACGATGTGAGCAAATGAGGTGAGATATGGGAGGTAAAGGCAAAAAAAGGCCATGGTGGCAAAGTAAATACAATATAGCAAGTAAAACACTGGAATGGTAGATTTGCAGTGGAAGAATGTGCAAAGTAGAAATAAAAATAATGGGGTGCAAAGGAGCAAAATAAATAAATAAATAAAATACAGTAGGGAAAGAGGTAGTTGTTTGGGCTAAATTATAGGTGGGCTATGTACAGGTGCAGTAATCTGTGAGCTGCTCTGACAGTTGATGCTTAAAGCTAGTGAGGGAGATAAGTGTTTCCAGTTTCAGAGATGTTTGTAGTTTGTTCCAGTCATTGGCAGCAGAGAACTGGAAGGAGAGGCGGCCAAAGAAAGAATTGGTTTTGGGGGTGACTAGAGAGATATACCTGCTGGAGCGTGTGCTACAGGTGGGAGATGCTATGGTGACCAGCGAGCTGAGATAAGGGGGGACTTTACCTAGCAGGGTCTTGTAGATGACATGGAGCCAGTGGGTTTGGCGACGAGTATGAAGCGAGGGCCAGCCAACGAGAGCGTACAGGTCGCAATGGTGGGTAGTATATGGGGCTTTGGTGACAAAACGGATTGCACTGTGATAGACTGCATCCAATTTGTTGAGTAGGGTATTGGAGGCTATTTTGTAAATGACATCGCCAAAGTCGAGGATTGTTAGGATGGTCAGTTTTACAAGGGTATGTTTGGCAGCATGAGTGAAGGATGCTTTGTTGCGAAATAGGAAGCCAATTCTAGATTTAACTTTGGATTGGAGATGTTTGATATGGGTCTGGAAGGAGAGTTTACAGTCTAACCAGACACCTAAGTATTTGTAGTTGTCCACATATTCTAAGTCAGAGCCGTCCAGAGTAGTGATGTTGGACAGGCGGGTAGGTGCAGGTAGCGATCGGTTGAAGAGCATGCATTTAGTTTTACTTGTATTTAAGAGCAATTGGAGGCCACGGAAGGAGAGTTGTATGGCATTGAAGCTTGCCTGGAGGGTTGTTAACACAGTGTCCAAAGAAGGGCCAGAAGTATACAGAATGGTGTCGTCTGCGTAGAGGTGGATCAGAGACTCACCAGCAGCAAGAGCGACCTCATTGATGTATACAGAGAAGAGAGTCGGTCCAAGAATTGAACCCTGTGGCACCCCCATAGAGACTGCCAGAGGTCCGGACAGCAGACCCTCCGATTTGACACACTGAACTCTATCAGAGAAGTAGTTGGTGAACCAGGCGAGGCAATCATTTGAGAAACCAAGGCTGTCGAGTCTGCCGATGAGGATGTGGTGATTGACAGAGTCGAAAGCCTTGGCCAGATCCATGAATACGGTTATAGGGGGGGGAAGGTAGTGTGTGGTTATAGGGGGGGGAAGGTAGTGTGTGGTTATAGGGGGGGTAAGGTAGTGTGTGGTTATAGGGCGGGAAAGGTAGTGTGTGGTTATAGGGGGGAAAGGTAGTGTGTGGTTATAGGGGGGGGGGGGGGGGGGGTAGTGTGTGGTTATAGGGGGGGAAGGTAGTGTGTGGTTATAGGGTGAGAAAGGTAGTGTGTGGATATAAGGGGAGAAAGGTAGTGTGTGGTTATAGGGGGAGAAAGGTAGTGTGTGGTTATAGGGGGGGAAAGGTAGTTTGTGGTTATAGGGGAAAGGTAGTGTGTGGATATAGGGGGAGAAAGGTAGTGTGTGGTTATAGGGGGGGGGGGGGGGGGTAGTGTGTGGTTATAGGGAGAAAGGTACCTTTAGGGACACATCCTAAGTCAACTTGTCCCAGCTGGCAGAAAACAAATTCACAATGACCCACAATGTTGCTAAATATTATGTAGGTTGTGGTGTGGTGAATTTAAATATCACCATGGTTACTTCATACTGCACTAAACCCATCTGATGGGGAAACGTTTTTGTCAATTTTCATATATACATATTTTTTTTTACATGAATTGAAAGCAGTAACTCCCCTCAATATACCATTAACATTGAATGACAATAAGAGACCAAGAAAATGTATTCAAAATAGCTTCCAGAAGTTTAACTTTAACGGTAAAATATGGACGTTTTGATGAGGTTTTTATCCAACAGGGACGCTACAGTATGTTGAATATTTCAATATATATATCA